>NW_021605000.1:1333716-1412108 GCF_004785775.1 Grammomys surdaster | reverse complement strand
TCTATCTATCTATCTATCTATCTATCTATCTATCTATCTATCTATCTATCCATCCATCTGCTGCAGCACCTTATCGTCCTTTTGCCTCACTACAGTTCATGCCACTCAGAGCTGCCAGCTACTTTCCCCAGATACCACTTCCAGTCAAATTTTCTAAACTACACAGGAGACCTTTGTGTCTACACATTACTTTCTGCCCCCACTCTGTCTCCTTCTAAGGCAATGGTAGTGACAGCCAGTCCTTGCATCTCTGCTTACCTGTTCCATGCCACCATTGGATGATCTGCCCCATCTCATGTCTAGTCAGATCCTCCATGCCTCTCCAGGAAGCCTGCACTGGGTTTCAGTCTTGAGATCCTAGCTGGGACATTTACTCACCAGTGTGGTTTTAGGTAGTTTTTGTTCACCCTCTTGAGATAATTTCTACATCTGGAAGGGAGGAAATACAAAATGTCATTCAGAATTTTAATTGTATGATGTATTAAAGCCACCCAGTGTTCCTTACAAATGGGTACAGAAAGTGAGTTTGTGGATAGTTACAGGTAAATATTTAAGCATCTTCTTACTGTGTATATTTGTGTGGTTTCTGTCCATGCAGATTGTATAGGTGAGTGAGGGTTAAGCAGGCAGGGAGATGAGAGACTGGAAGCAGCAGTAGAAGCATGAACAGAGGCCAAGAACCTTGCTGCATTCAGAAAGTTGATATATGACTTGGGTCTGATAGGAGAGGTGCTGGGAGGGCTAGTGTTGTCATGTGGGCTCTTCCTCTGTTGAAGAGCTACACTGATAAACCACAGTGGTAACAAGTTCTGATAGGTTCCTTAGAGAAAGATGATCACTTTATGATTTATTTCTGTTTTAAGTGTTTTGGTTACCATTAATTTACTGAAGGCTAAGTCAATCACAAACTTCCTACAAAGGCCTATAAGGAGCCTGCAAGCAAGCAGATGATCAGAGGAGGGGAAAACAAGAAGGGGCCCTGTCACAATCAGAGGTGCAGACCCTTCCCCACCAGGAAAGACTTGGACCACACTGCAGATACAGGAGGACAGCTCAGAAGCCTGGCTGGACCAGGTCAGGAAGTCAGTGCCCACTGCCTGGTGAGTCAGGAGATGACAAGCTGAATTTCCTCTAAATGCTTACAGGACCTACTTTAATAATCTACTTCATTTTTTAAACTTTATTCCATGAGCATTTCATTAGTAACAAATAAAGGGTGACTAATTTAAGGTCAGATTTCTTTTTCTACAACTTTCGTTTATTCTGGCTATTATACTGTTTTTCCTTTTATGTGGCTTATGTGGTTATATATCTGAGTTGGCATTCCAGATAGGGCAGGGTTTAATATGTAAAACCTGATGTCTGAAATCTTAAGCAGGTGGTAATCATTTAATATCTTATTCTTCAGTGTGCATGGATGCACTGGCTCCCAAGTGTCATAGGGGTCAGGAGCACTGATGGCATGCTTGTTAACATGGTCATTTCTTGCCTTGTGCTGGGAATTCAGTTACCCTGGGTCCAGGACACAACCGGGAGATCTGCACGTATGATGTGTAACGTGTGGTGCAGGTGTTACATCCTTCTTGTTACCTTTACACTCAGAAACCCAGGGGAGGCGGAATCAGTCATCCGCTCAGTGCAGACCCGTTGGTGTGGCCGGTGCTGTTAGAGCTTGATTATTGAGAGCCAGAGCTGCTGGGTCGGACAGCTGGCCACAGGAGAGGCAGCTGGGCAGAACCTGGACCACACAAGAGAGGCACAAGATGTTCAAGGAAAGGGGGCTACCACCTCACCTACAGCCATGGATGGAAGAGACCTGAGGTCATTAATTTTTCTCATATGATTTTATTTATCCCACGTGACTAATTGAATTAAAGCCATTTCCTTCTGCTTATTCCATTTAAAGAGGTAGCACCTTTTAGTGACCCTTAGCCCTCATATCTGACTGACCTTGTACTTTCCTCTTTAGTTTATCGCTTGAGTTCATGCAGCCTGGAGTCAGCAGGGGTATTTCTTTAAGGAGATTTCTAATACATGTAAATTGAATTTTTTTGGACTCTTTAACATCTTAGGAAATTCATTTCTAGCTAATGGCAGCTGAAGCACAAATTTTTGGGAGTCAGCAGTCACATTATAGAATGAGTGTTTTCTGTGCTTCCTCTGATTATAGCTATAATAATAGGAATGACCATACACTGGTCAGGTTAGATTTCCTTTGTAGGAAAGCAGGCTAGCTGCAGCTGAATCCTTGACACTTCTATTAGGACATAGGTCAAACCTTTGCTTGTGCAAATGCCATTTGAAGATGTATGTGTGTGTGTGTGTAAGACTGAGTTCATAAAGGAGTAATAGGAGTAATAGGGCTCGCTTGAGCCCCCTGCCAGCTGAACTATTTACAATATGTTTTTGCAGTTTATTGCAGGGTGTTCCACACCAGGGTAAGGAAATTTTATTTGGACTAGGATCATAAGAGGCTGTGGTGACTAAACCGAGTTTAGGCTGAATATAGGTTAATAAAAAGCAGGACTTTTCCTGACGAACATCTGTGCTGAAAAGTTGTGTTTCCCAAGGCCAGCATACTAAATGGATTGTTTATTGGAACCAATAGATGAAGCTATTGCTGGAGATGATAGAGGCCACAGTGAGTAGACCTTCCCCCAGTCCTGAACGCTGCTTTGGATTCAGAGAAAAGTAGAAACAGGGTGCTGGTGTGCTTCAATGGTAGCTGGACCAGGCAGCTCCAGGCTCCCAAAGTGATGCCGTTCTACTTGCAGAGTCAGTGCGAGCAATCTCTGAGGCTGATGTTTTGAGTAGCGGATAACAATATGCTTAATAAATCTTTCTGTAGTATTTTAAGTCTTGTGACTATTAAGTATTTATTTTATTTTAAGAAAATACAAATAGGTTTTAAAAAATTGAAATGCTCTTATAATTCTACCAAGCTACAGTAACTATCACTTTATAGATTTTGGCATATTAGCTTGTAGAATTTAGCATCATATTCATCTTTATGTATGACACTTACTCTGATTTTGCTGACTTAGATTTCTGTATTGTTTTGTTTTTTAGATTTCTTAAGACAGAATATAAAATAAGAGGTCTGGGCAAATGGCTCAGGGGTTAAGATCACTTGCTGCTGTTCCAGAGGACCCAGATGAAGTCTTAGCACCCACACTGGGGCACTCACAACTGCCTGTAGCTCAAGTTCTACAGGGTCTAATGTTCTCTTCTGGCCTCAGTTGGAGCTAGCATGCAAATGGAGTAATACACACACACATACACACACACACACACACACACACAGAGAGAGAGAGAGGGAGGGAGGGAGGGGGAGGGGGAGAGGGAGAGGAGAGGGAGAGGGAGAAGAGAGAGAAGCTCAAAAGAAATGAATCGTTTTAAAAGATAGAAAATAATAGATAAAAAGTTCCATCTGAGTCATCTTAACATCTCTGTGTATAATTTTCAGCCCCTCCCTACCTATGCACACTCTGTCTAAAGTTAACAGTCCACTGTAGAGTTAGACTGACTGAGCTGGAATCCCTCATTTGTAAAATATGGGTAGGTTGTACAGTTTTGGGGACATTTTTTTGATGTCTTAAAAAGCTCATTTTCAACTATAAAATTCCATCTGAGAGGATTACTGTAAAATTTATAAGAAATAATTTGAATGAACAATTTACTGCCTAGTTAATATTCAAGGAAAGTTAATTATTATATGGTGCTAATATATATGTAAGACTTTTGAATAATTTTAATATCATTGTTCATACAATGATATCAAACATTTCATGTCTTTATTTTTAAAAGTTTGGTTTCTAGAAATAAATTTGTTTTCATATTTTTATTGTCCGTGTATTAATTATTCAAAATAATGGGCCTGTTGTGGCATTTCTGGTGCATATTATGTACTATGGATATGTTCACCCTCCTGCTGGCCTTGGCCTCTCTTGGTCCTCCGCAGCCCATGTTTGAGTAGACAGAGGAGGGAGCATGCCACTGTGTAGCTGGACCCCATGTTTATTTCCTTCCCTTCTATCTTGGTAGTTTTCATGTTATTATCATTGCTGTAGATAGTGCTGAGAATAGTATCTTTGTCTTTCTCTGGGATGATTCTCCAGTGTAGATACATGCAAGTACCTTTTGGGGATAAAATATGCAGGCTCTCAGAGCTTTTGTTTGGCAGATTTCCCTGATGAAAGGTTGTACCAGGTGATGCTATGACCCAAGAAGGCAGCCTACTGTACCTTCAGCACTTATTGCTGGAAAATGCTGTAATTTTATAAATAATGTGAAGAAATTGTAAAAAAAATTGCTATGTAAACTTGTTTTATATTTAAAACTCCTGATGATTGTTCATGTTCATTGATGATTTGTATTTTTACTGAAGACAACCCATTTGTCTTCCAACCTTCCCTTCCGTTTGTCTTACTGTTTGAAAGGATTCTTTATGTATTATGTCAGTCAGTCCTGGTTTGTGTGTGTGGACATGCATGTGTGTGTGTATATGTGTGTCATTTGCAGCTTTTCATTTGCCAACATTTGATATATAAAAGTTAATTTTGTGGTAACCGAAGCTATGTTTCTGAGGGGCTGGTCTCGTACCATATTTAAGCTTTTCCATATGAAGACTGTAGAAATGTTTATCTTCTTGTCAGTGTTACATTTGTATAACTTTATAGTGTGTGTTAAGCTTCTTTCTTTTCAGGATGTACATTTTGGTTAGTGGTATACAATGGGCTTATAACCAGGTTTACTGCCCTTAGCCATGTTGCAGTATCTCATTCACAGGCTTAAGAATTTATAAAGCTCTATCTGTAAAGCCCTTTCTGTTTCTGTCCTTCCCTGTTTCCACCCTAAGTCCTACTAGTACCTTAAGTGGAATTTCAGTATGTTCCCGGTTTAACTTGGGTGTGTACTGAGATCTTTATGGCATCACATTATCTTCATTTATCTGACTCTTCCTTTATTCTTTGTAAATTTTCTAGTTTTTTTTTTAAATAGGTCAAAATATTTGGTACTAAATTGACTTGATGTGAGGTATTTTAAATTTTTTTTTTCAATTGATTATTTCTTGAATTTTTTAGGAAGCAATCTAATGGTGATCAGATTATTCTCTTTCTTCTTATGTGAGTTATTTTACTTTCTGGGACATTTCCTCTGAGTTGGCACTGTCCTGTAGCTTTCCTGTGTGTCACTTCTCACTTTTTGGCCAGGCCCTCTGGTGTGTCATGTCCACTGCTGGTTTGAGTCTCGCATGTCAGTGTCATTACCTCCCATAACGTTTCTGATGGTGCTGTGGCAGGCGTTGTTTCTTCACAGTGTTTTGACCCACTCTTGTGCTTCCGTGCCAGAGTGCACACACCTCTAGTCAGTTCATTCTCTAGTCAGTTCATACTCATTGAGCACTACTACATTTATTCTTCTACATGTTGGGGACAGAACGAGGTACAATGAACACATTCTTGCTTTCATGGGTCCTATAATAAGTGTGTGCTTCATAAGCATGTAGATACCACATGCTTGTAAGCTGGTGGCTGAATGTAGACATGCTGGACTACAGTTTGTGTAGTAGGACTCCTCTCATGAAGTAAGTTACAGGAATATCTATCACCAGTTCACATTCTTGATATAATATTCCTGTGGCCTGGAAGCAGACATAGAGGCAACATCTAGAACTGGGACTATTTCTCCAAAAGATATTTTCTTGGTGTTTCTGAAATCTCAGTGCCACGTGTGTCCTAGCCTTGATTTTTAGTGTCCTCTCTCTTTCCTTGGAACATGTGTGTCAGTATTTAGCCATTTCTCTGATGACACTGCCTGGTGAGTTGGAGGATTGCCCCTGTGTGCCAGGGTATGGTGGTCGCAGGTGACCTTGTATACTGGATGAGGGCACAAAGAAGCATTGCCGATTTTGCCGCAGGGAGAATTGTGCGGACGAAAGACCCTGTCCTGCTCTCTTTCGGAGAGCGACCTCTCCAGCCCTTCCACTTGTGATGCAGCCGCTCTAGCCACCCCTGGTCGTGGTAGTGAGAGGCCTTTCATGGAGTCTTCCCACCTTAGCCACCATTCCATTTGGCCTCCTCTGTTGTTCCTCAGCAAGTAGGAATAAAGGGTACTATCTGGATAGCCTCTATTTCCTGTTTTTATCCAGATCTTTACTGTGACTACTTAAATTTTTTCTTGTTCAGATAATGAAAATAGAGAACAAGGTTGTATCTCAGCAGTAGGTACTTGCTTATTATACACATGCTGGGGTTCTACCCCAGCATGACATATGCACCGTTTTTCAAATAATGAGAGTAGTTAGCCGTCTCACAGTAACTTCCTTAAGCCTCATCCCACCAGCTATTATAAATATATTTATATTTATAATATATTTAAAATATATTTCCTGAGCAGTTAGTTTCCTCTCTACCATTTACTGAAGAAGATACAAGTTTTCTTCATTTTCATTTTTATTCAGTTCGTTTCTGTTCTAGTTTGGCTTTGTATTGCTGTGATAAACACCATGACCAAAAGCAACTTGGGGAAGAAAGGGCTTCTTTCTTTTTTTTTTTTCTGTCTTTTTTTTTATTGGATGTTTTATTTACATTTCATATGTTATCCCCTTACCCCATTACCCCTCCCCAGGAACCCCCTATCCTATCACCCCTCCTCTTGCTTCTCTGCGGATGTGTCCCTACCTACCCCCCCATTCCCACCTCCCCACCCTCAAATTCCCACCCACTGGGGCATCCAGCCTTCATGAGACCAAGGATCTCTTCTCCCACCTATGCCTAACAGGGCCCTCCTCCCTTACATATACAGCTGGAGCCATGGATCCCTCCCTAAGTGCTCCCAGGCTGATGGTGTAGACTCTGGTTGCTCTGGTTGGTTGGTATTGTTGCTCTCCTCATGGGGCCACAAACCCTTTTAGCTCCTACAGTCTTCACTCTGACTCCTCCATTGAGAACCCCATGATCAGTTCAATGGCTAGCTGTGAGCATCTGCCTCTGAATATGTCAGACTCTTGAAGGCCTCTGAGGACACATCTATATCAGGCTCCTGTCAGCATGCACTTCCTGACTTCCACATCAGCATCTACCTTTGGTGACTGCACATGGGATGGATACTCAGGTGGAATGGTCTCTAGATGGCCCCTCCTTCAGTTTCTGTCCCTCACTTTGTCTCCATATTTGCTCGAAAGGACTTACTTCATTTCACAGTTTATAGTCCATCCTGCAGGGAAGTCAGGCAGGTCATCCCCCAGCCCCAGCATCTCCACTATCCTGGGATGGTCATTACTGCTGAGGCTACATCTTCACCGACAGCCCCTGCGGGCTTCTATTCCAGGACTCCCACCCAGCATCATTGCACCAGGCCCTGGCTGCTTTCCGTGACTCTTCAGTCCTCTAGCGTCGATGCTGCCTAAACTCATAATATTTGGAAGAGTCACACATTACCAAGCACAGCTGCCATTTTGTGATATAGCCTTTGCCTCTTGTGGGCCACAGCTCTGCCCTTAAGGAAATACTTCCCAGAAGATTTTAAGTCAGTGGTGCTGGTCTGTTGTTAATCATAGCTGATTCTTCCGTCCCAGCTAACCAGCATCAATATTTCCAGTAAAGGTTTTGCTTCAGTCTCTTGTTGATCACAATTGATTCTTCAGCCTCAGCTGATCATAGCTCTTCTGGGATCTTAATACAAAATACCTCACAAATGGCCCTGATAAGTCTTTCAGGGATTCTCAGCTTCCCTCTGAAACTTCACAAACCAGGCCTCCATCATCTGCATTTCTCTCAGGAGTGTTTTACTATTCCTACAGAACAGCTCACTTAGAGCTCTGAGAACTCAATGGCTTTTCCAGGCCGAAGTCCAAACACTTCTACAGTCCTCTCAAGAAATAACATGGTCAGGTCCATCACAGTAATACTCCTAGTACCAACTTCTGTCCTGGATTGGTTTTGTATTGCTGTAATAAACACCACAATATGATCAGATGCAACCTGGGGAAGAAAGGGCTTATTGTATCTCATAGCTTAGAGTTCATCATGTAGGGAAGTCAGGGGAAGGAGCCTGGAGGCAGATAATAGAGCAAAGACCATGGAGAAATTCTGCTTACTGCCTTGCTCCCCATGGCTTGCTCAGCCTGCTTTTTAATATAACCTGGACCACCTGCCACAGGACTGCAGTGGGCTGTGCTCTTTCCCATCAACCACTAATCTAGACAGTGGCCCTAGAGACTTCTTTACAGGCCAAGCTGGCAATAACTAATCCATTTATGTGTAGGGATAGAGGGAAGGAGATGATGTGATTTTGGTTTGGTTTGGCTTTCATGACAGGGTTTCTCTGTATAGCCCTGGCTATCCTTGCTGGACTTGCTCCATAGACCAGGCTGGCTTTAAACTCAAAGATTCACCTGCGTCTGCCTTTTGAGTGCTGGAAATAAAGGCATGCTTGAACCTCCACTTAGCTCTTGTTTGTTTGTTTGTTTTTGTTCTGGTTTGGTTTGGTTTGGTTTGGTTTGGTTTTTCGAGACAGGGTTTCTCTGTGTCCTGGAACTCACTCTGTAGACCAGGCTGGCCTCGAACTCAGAAATCTGCCTGCCTCTCCCTTCCAAGTGTTGGGATTAAAGGCGTGCACCACCACTGCCCGGCTGCTTTTTTTTTTAACCTTCTTTTTTCTTTAATGACTTATTTATTTCTATTTTATGTGCATTGGTGTTTTGCCTGTATCTGATTCCCTAGAACTGGGTTCACAGATAGCTGTTAGCTGCCATCTGGGTGCTAGGAATTGAACCCAGGTCCTCTGAAACAACAGTCAGTGATCTTAGACCTCTGAGCCATCTTGCCAGACTGTAACCAGATTCTTTTATCTTAGACGAATAATTTAGCTAGCTTGCTCTGTTTTCTGTTTTTGGGATTTACTTGTTTTAAATTCAATTCATGTTGATTAAACTCATTGTTAAATATAAAATGCTTTAGTTGAAGCTAGACAAAGGGAAAATACATTTCACCTGAGGATGAAAATCACTTTCAAACAATATTGCCAACTCTGAGAGAGAGAGAGAGAGAGAGAGAGAGAGAGAGAGAGAGAGAGAGAGAGAGAATATATATATGAGTATGAGTTAACAAATTGAGAATGGGCTACCTGCTTGTGTGGGATTTCTGAAGAGCACTGGCGTCTTCACCTCTTAGGTCAGGGAGTCCAACGTTAGTGTTTCATTCTACCACCATGATGCCTTGTACCTCTTTCTCACTGCTTGATGGAGTATGACCCCCTAAGGCCACCAGAGGTCTTCTATACCCTCCTTGCCCTCTAGACACAGACATGAAAATGGTCAAAGGTAGAAGATCAGGAACTACCTTACAAGAAGGGAAAGGAAAGCTTCTGATAGGAGCCTCCGCTGCTACTTTGGCCAGGTTTGTGTAACGTGCAGCCGCCTCCAAAGGAGGTTATAAAGTGTGGTGGAGTTCCCATATCCATCATTTTAAGAGCCTGAACATTGAAATTCCAGCCCAATAAACTCTCTAGCATTTCTCTAACGTCATATGCCTTTGAGATCCTTGGGTTCTTGTTTTAATGTAAGTTTCTAGGCATCTCCTCCCAAAATTCCTTTCCTCTTGGCCTGAGTCGAATCCTAGGAATCAGAATTTCAACTGATGACCCTGATTCAGATGGTTCCCATAGCATGCCCTGAGAGGAGAGTGCTGAGCTCCCTCTCCTGATCCCTCTTAACTCTCAGAAATCTATCTTCTTCCTCATTCCAACACAACATATGGGCTTAGTTCCTGTCCAGTGGGAGAATTCTTTCCTGCCCTTATCTTCCTGTGCCTCTGCCTGCTTACCCAGTCTCCACCCATTACTCTTGATACCTGAGTTCCTATTAGATTCTGCAGCTCTAAAACAGGTCACCTTCTAGGAGGAGGCTCTCTGAAGCTCCTGAGGGCACCAAGGGGTAGCTTCTCAGTCTACATGCTAGATTTGGCTATGTGCTTAATTATTATTTTGGGGAGTAATATTGAGCACTTAGTTTTCAATTCAAAGCAAAGCATGGTAGGTAGCATTGCTTTTATTAAGATTAAGGGATGTAGTAAGATGGTTCAGTAGGTAAAAGCCCTTTTCTGCAAACCTCACAGCTTAAGTTTGATTCCTAGAATCCATGTAAAGATGGAACAGGAGAACCAAGTCTACAAGGTTGTCCTTTGACCTCTTATTCTTGCACCATAGCACTTAGACACCTACATAATACACACTTCATATGTACATGTACATGCTCACACATACAAACAACAATATTAAATAAAATAAAAAGTGTTTTTTTAAAGATTAAGAAATAGAACACTAACAGAAATAACGAAAGAATGCTCCAAGGTTGTTAAGTGCTGAAAAAAGATTTTTTTTTGCCAGTTGTTATTTTGGAAACCTTTCTGTAAACTCTTTTGTAAGCTCTACTGTAAAGTAGGAAGTATATATGTCTTTCTTAAACCGCAGTTGTGAAGGAATAGTCAACATGGGTGTCAGGGAGAGAAAGAGAAGCACTGCTGTGTTTCCACTGGCTTTATAAAGACAGAGGTGTAGTCCGTCAATATTTACCTTCTGAGATACTTAATTTCTATGTGGGGAGAGGCAGGCCCAGTCTCTCACCCTGGAGCTCTTGAGTCAGCTTTTCCATTTATCTCCAGGACACATACCTCCTCTTCCTTCCTGCAGGCTAGGCGCCCCTGTTCTGTTCTTGATGTTACACATGAAACTCCACTACCAGTGTGTGAAGTATGTGGTAGGGTGACTTGTAGAATATTCTTTAGATTGAACCTGTGTTGACTGTCACCTTTCACTTGACTAGTGTCTAGTGCCTTGCACACAAGGGTGTTCAGGAAATAGCCACTCAATAGTGAAAGAAAGTGTAATGGACTCTGTTCCATTATTTTGCTCACAGCTCAGCCTTTTAATGACAAATCATCTGTTAAAAGATTGCTGTGCTTAGTGATGGACCTGTTCTGGCAGGTGACTCTGTTGTGCAGACAACATAGAGTGCTAATCACCAAAACAGGGTGGGTATAATGTCACTAGGTGATAACATCTTGTGAGCCCACAATTGCATATGTGGTCTGTTTTTGTCTGAAGTTGGTAATGTGGTCCATGACTGTATTTTACTGCACTGTAGTGATTTACTACTTAGGGACAGCTAAGAAATCCTCTTTCTAACCAAGTGGACGTAGGCTGCTGTGTTATTTGGTCCTTAGTTTATTGCTGGCACTGTGTCCTGAAGTCTATAATCTGTTCCTTTTTTTTCAGCTCAGCATATCTCTTGAGTATTGAAGATGGCCCCACTTCATTCCTCTTAAAAGTTTATCATATCTGTAAAAACTGTGCCCTTTGAGCTCAGAGAATCATCAAAGACTGATTTGTTCTAGATGATGTATTCTTCAGTTAACAGTCGTCTTTCTCGCTCAGATAAATAGTGGAGGTAAATGTTACCAGTGAATCCCACTAGGCTAGGCAAGCAACGCTTGGTATCCAGGATTACTTAAAGACCATGTCCATAAGGGCGTTCCTCCACGTAGTCTTTATCAGAGTGCTGAGTGTTGTGCTTGTTGTAAAGCTGCACTGGCTGCTTAGAGTGCTGCTCAGTGAGCACTGCCACATCCTCACTGCCACACCATCACTGGGAGTGAAGGACCATTGCTCAGCGAGTCCTGAAAAGGCAAAGGATGTGTGGAGCCAGGCCAGAGAGAAAGAGCAGTGGGTCAGTCCTGACTCAGCAGTCAGATGTAAGAAAGTACTCAGTACTGTTGGGGCCAGAACGAAGACATTCATTTCAATGCATGTCTGTTGGAATCTTTGTTGATGTCTGTGGCCTGTGTTACCACCAAAGGCCATGCCGATGATGTCCGTGGTCTGTGCTGCCACCTGAAGCCATGTTGATGTGTGTGGTCTGTTCTGCCGTTGGGGACCACACAGATCTGAGTGTCCTGCACTGCCACCTGAGGCCATGTTGATGTCTGTGGTCTGAGCTGCCTCCAAAGGCCTTGTCTGGGTGTGGTCCTACTGTACCTGGGAGCAATGACTGTGATCTGTGCTGTCCTCAGAAAATTATGAAAGCCCGTGATTCATCCTCCTGCTGACTGAAGAACAAAGAGGCTACTTTTGTTGTGATATAGACAGTTGCAGATACACAATTGAGAGGAAGGGACAGGGAAGGCTTCTGTGACAAACCCTGTCCCTACTCCTAACCCTCCACCAATGTAACAGCCTAGACAGGAAGCCACAGAAAAGAACTTTCAAAAGTGATGGAGATGCTGAAGTGTAGCTCTCCACAATCGATGGCAAGAGGAGGACTCAGTTCTGTTTAAGGAGCAGTCCCCTGAAAGTTTGGTCATGCTCCAGTGAGTATATAGATAGCACAAACTGCACCTGTTTATTTCTTTTTTTTTATTTTTATTTTTACTTTTTTTTGGGGGGGGGTGATAAGAATGGGGAGGGCATGGAAGGACTGGGAAGTGAGTGTGATCAGGTTGTATGATGTGAAATTCCCAGGGAATCATTAAAAATATTATGTTGACAAAAAAGTGTTTCTTATATAATAAACTTGCATGAGTATAAAAAATAAATAAAAATAAAATACTTCCCAGAAGGTGATCACACTAAACAGATTCGGTAAGAAACTCAGAGAAGCTTCTCTGTTTTAGTGGAAACTGCTTGGCTAACAATTCTTTTGCCAAACTCTTTTTAGGGCCAATACTCTCAGAAGTCTAGCCTTTGTGCCTGAGTTTTGGCTTTGGAGGGTCCATTTTATGGAAACGATGTAAATATCTGACCATTATATCTCAAAGAAAAACAGCAAGGTTCTAAAGTTATTGAGTGTAGGAAATATATTAAGAGGAAATAATTCATTATGGGGGGGGGCCTAAGAATAGGGTAACAAAGCAGAAAAGGTCTCAGGTTCAAAGAAAATGGGTAATTAGAATTATCTTGGGGTCTCACTTAGTGGTGGCATTAGCTTAGTGTATAAACAACTCTTATTTATATGTTCATGAGGGCTGAGGGACCCTTGATTACCCTTTGCTGAATGCTAACTCTAAATGCAAACCAAATGCTCCTTAGTGGATTGCCGTGGTAACCATACTGCAACACTTCATTCTGGCAGCAGTATATTTGAAGGGAAAAGGTTTAATTTGGTCCTAAGTCTTTCAGAGCAGACTTTGTCATTAAGTGTATAGGAGAGAAGTCTTTCAGAGCAGACTTTGTCATTAGATGTATAGGAGAGGAAAAGTGGGGAGGAGGAAGGGGGACACACTTACTTAGTTCTGCAGCTGTTACTTCAAATTTCTATGAAACATTTTATCTTTTCACCCAAAGTGACTGTAGAAGATCAGCTACTTCTGATTCATGTCCTGCCTCTCATCAGTTGACTTCTCATCAAGGGCTGACAATGTGCGTAAGAATTGTTACCCCCGTTGATATGGATGCTGATGAGAAGACTGTACGAGGAAGTTTAGAGAAGGCTGCCAGTCTAAGAAGCCTTAAAACCTCACTTAAATTAGAAATTCAACCAATTGAAGCATAGGGTGTTCGTAGAAATGAAGACAAACATGGCTATCACAAGAACAGCTTTTTAGTAAAAGATACACAGTCATTAGCAAGGCAGAAGAGACTGCCTCCTGACTCAGAATTAAGTTATATCATAATGAACTCTGAGATTTACTAACCAAAAATTATACCACTTCCCAGGAACACACACACAAATTCATTAACTACTTCTTCATAAAAAGCCCCAATGAGAACACAGCATCAGGTTGTGGAGTTTGGCTTATGATGTCAAACAGTGTCTGATGTCAGTGACAATGAGATGTGTTCGCTCTAAGGGCAAGTTGGTGTCTACAGAAAACTTCAGTGTTGTTTAGCTGATTTTTTTAATCTTCCCACCAGATGCTGAATCAGAACTGTCAGTTGTCTGGATTGGTTCATCACCGGTTCCCTTCACTTAATTCCTGTGGGAGTGAATATTAGAACATAAAGGGTGTTATAAGGCAGAGCTTATGGGAAATCGGGATGTAGATGGCCAGGGCAGAGCGTGAGCCTTATGGTCCACTTGGCGATCTGAGAAGGGAAAGGACATGTGTTGATGATGGGTGTGTTCAGAGGCCTGTGATTCTCAGAGTAGAAGGCCTCTAAATATCTTGATGAAACTGAGTTTCTGAGGAAGCCTCTTGCACATTAGAAAAGGGAAAACCTTCCCAGGGGTTAATTGTTGTTCTGGAAACTATACTGAGAGGCTGGAACTAGTGATGCTGGCTAAATCTGCCCCACAAGTTCTGGAAGGGTCAGTTTACAGTGACAGCTAAATCCGACTCGTTCACAGCTTCCAGTGTGTGCCCTGGGCTCCTGACATGCACGACCAGCATTAGGCATTCTCCTCTGGGACCCTTAAAGCTCCCCTCACACTTGTGGAAGATTTTGCGCATCCTTCACAGGGGATAGCCCTGAAAACTTGACTTGCCTTCTTATGATTTTGTAATCTGCTAGGCAAGTGAGTGGGTGTCTTTCCTTCATTTAGTGGGATTTTCAGCTTTATGAAAATGAGTCTTTGGAGCACTTACTAGAGAATTTTCCATAAAACAGAGAACTAAATACTATACCATATGATTCCTGCGGAGACCCTAGTTGATTGCATAGCTCCTTGTTTATAAAATCAACTGCTAGTACTTGTTGGTTAGTGCAGGCTTCTCAGACTTTGTTAACTACTGTCATTGCATGAAAAATGTCACTATATAGGAAGATATTTATAATTATTACATATAAATGTCATGGAAGAAATAGTTATTTCTAGTTGAAACTCATGTACTCCTATACTGATAGATTCACTTTAAGATGTGCAAAATGCCAGTCGTAAAATAAAGAATTGGGGTTGTTCTTAGCATGTTTGCAGTGGGTTCTGTTCCCAGGAGAGACAGACAGACAAACACACAGACACATACACACACACACACACACACACACATGGGGGAGGTGACAGAGGGAAGAAGGAGGAAGGGAGAGAGAGGGGGAAGGGAGGGGAAGAGGGAGAGAGGGGAAGAGGAAGAGAGAATCAAATATAAGCAGAAGTCTGATTTCCTACCTCGGTGTCTGGGATAGCCACATGCCACTGTTGAAGTGCTGTGGGTTTGATGCTTGAATAAGTGTGAAGACACTTTGACTTTGGCATTGTGAAGTGCTTCACTTTCATGTAAATTGTTTACCCTATTGCTTTACCAACACCCCAAACTAAGCACTTTGGCTGGCGAGCTTCCTTCAGTCCCTTTACGTGATGCTTTAGTATGTGATGTCGAAGCTGAGTGGCCTGAGGAGTGCTGCTTTGGAATTCTAGGGAGCTCATTTTAATAGTTACCAAAGCACCACTTAATTAAGCCCTTGATATTCACCATCTTTGTGCTGAGTGCTTTTGATGAAGTGAAACCCTTTGTGCCTCCACAAAGTGTCCCCAGCACCAACAGAGACAGGAGTCCGGAATCCAAGCATGGTTGGTTACCAAGGATACTTCACTGAGAGGAGAGGGGACTTGGGGGACGGTTGCTTGTGCATAATTGAAGCTTTGTATCCAGAAAGTAGAAGTTACCCAGTATTGTAGCAGAGGCAAAAACTGCATCCATAGGTAAGTGTGTTGAGGACTTTGCTTTAGACTGGGTGTGTAAAGGCATAGTGGAGCAGTCAGGAAGAAATAGCTTTTTGTCACCAGATTTGGGGCTAATGTTCTCCAGAGAGAGAGGTTAGACTAAGTGACTTTTTTAACAGTAACATTTTATAACTTTCCTCTTGACACTTTGTCATTCTTTGAGCATGGGAGTCTTCTCTATCTCCAGTACTCTAACTCCTCCTGTTTCTTCAGTAATGAAGCCCTGAGTTCTGTTTACATGGCTGCCACTGGCAAAGACCTTCAAGTCTTCCCACCTCGCGCACTGCTGCGACCTGGAAGGGGTCCCAGAGTACATTTCCCTCCACTCTCCACTCATGCCATGCTTGTCTTGCTAAGCACCCACCTTGCTTGAGTCATTATCTCACCATCTTCCTGCGAGAGCTCTTCAGACCTGGTATGCTGGATTCTCTGCCTCGATGGGCTGAAGTCCAGGCAGCTGTTGAGGAGGACCATCATCATTTGGAGCACAAGTTCAGTGCTGTTGGCAGATCCCATGTCCTCAAATCAGGGCATGGATCAAGGGCCCAGTTCCTTTGCTATCCGCTGTGCTCTCCTCTTAGCTCCTAGAAACTACCTGAAAGCCTCTGGCAGGTGGCCCTCAGGCAAGTCTGAGCAAGTGTTTGCTTCCTCAGGTTGGTCGGGGTGTGCTTGTGAGTCTAACAAAATGGAACATTTTAATTTTAGGGGACATAATTTGAAATCTCTCCCCAGAGGAGGCAGGCAGACAAGTGAACCTTGTCAGTGGTGGGCCTGCAAACAGGATGCCCAGGCCACTTAGTCTGACTTGGGGGGAAGTAGTTGAGCCTCAGTTTGTCGCTTGTACTCCAGCAGGCGGCCAAGTGGAGCTGCAGCTCATGCTCTTAAAGGGAGAGTATGCAGTTCTTTGGCTGACCACCCGCTCCAGAGCAAGGGTGGGTTAGGCTCCAAGGAGTATGGCTGTTACCCTTCCTTGAGGTTTCTCAGGCACCTGCTTGCAGTGCCGCACCTCTGGGCCTGGATTGAACAGATTCATGCTTGGTTGACAACATTGATTTTGTGTTTATTTGTGAAGGGACAGAATATGAGATTACCAAATAAAATATGATTTCAAAAGTTATTAATGAAAGAATATATTACATTCACTTTTAATGAGATCCTGGTGTTGCAAAATGATTCCCTGTAATGAATTCCAGGAAATCAATGTGAAGTTTAATTGCAGCTGTAGCCACGTTGTATAGGAACATTACTCTGCTCGGTGTTCTAGCACAATCCATCAGCCTTCTCTTTCTTTCTCCTTAAATTAATTGCCTTGATGAAGTCAGTAAATATACTTACTGTTAGCTTGTGATCCTTTCTGGAAAGGTCTTAGAGATCCCAAATCTTACCATAGTAATAAGTGGTTGTTGTCATTTTTCTATGTGTTATCATTTGTGCATTCTAAAGCCCCAATTTTGTAAACTTTTCATTGTTACATCTTTCTAAAATTGTTTTCATTCCCTTTGTTAGCCTTTTGCAAACCATTTTCTGTGTCTTCTTGGCTTATTGGATAGACCTGTGTGTGAGTCAAAAATCTGAAGTGTTTTCTCTCTGTCTGTCTCTCTCTCTCTTCCTCCTTCCCTCTCTCCCTCTTCTTCCTCCTCTTTCTCTTCCTTCCCCCCACCCCATCTCCTCCCTCCACCCTCCTATCTCTGTTTTCCAGACAGAGTTTGTCTGTGTAGCCCTGACTGGCTGTTCTGGAACTTTACTCTGTAGACCAGGCTGGCTTCAAACTCAGAGATTTGTCTGCTTCTGTCTCCGAAGTGTTGGGATTAAATGCATGCATCACCACCCATCTTAAGTTTTCTTGCACTTGCATAACCTTTAAACAAGGAAAAGTCTTCAGACTTTTTGTTTGTTTTGATCAGTTCATTGATTGTAGCACTTTGTCAGTTACTGTGATGGTAACTGACACAACAGTTGTTTTCAAGGCCTGGAATCACCATGGAGTTGCCTTTGGAGCATAAGTCATTTCAGAATCAGAGCTAAAAAACTGCTTCCAGAATGTTCCTTTGAAATAAATGTTGTTTGAGTTCTGAGCCTATTGCACTGTCCTAGGTCCTGCCAGGTGCTAGCTGCTGCCACACCTTCATGTGCACCTGTTGTGACTTGCAGTGCTGTGTCTGGGAGACAGGTAGGCTGTCCCCAAGCAGAGGGATTGCAGTGTGCCTCTAGTATTTGACCAGCCTCCTTTGTTCCTTTATCTCCTGACCTGCCTGTCCTCTGTAGCCCTCATAGAGCCCTGCCCCCTCACCTCTACTCTGGAGGAGGCTCCAGGGAACATCAGGTGCCCACTGCATTTGCACCCACTGTGCCAAAGGAAGGGCCTCTTGCCCAAGAAGCATGCTGTTAGCGACTCTCATTTGGGGGGTGCTTTGATGAAGTCGGTAAATATATCCATTGTTGGCTTGTCATCCTTTCTAGAAAGGTCTTAGAGATCCTAAATTCTACAACAGTAATGAGTGGTAGCTGTCATTTTCGTAAGTTGATTCTCTCAGGTACTTGTTCTAGTCACAGAAAGCTGGCTGACATGGACAGTATTCTGAGCACATACACTCGTTTTGCCTTTCAAATTGACATGGAACACAGCTAAAGAAAAATAGAAATTTAAGAAGCCAGACTGAGGAGATGGCCTAGTAAACAACATATTTGCTCTACAAGCCAGGAGGGCCTGAGTTCAGATCTCCATTCCCCATGTAAAAGCTGTTGTGAAGGTGCATGCATGGGGTCCTGCCACTGGAAGGAAGAGACAAGAAGATCCCCATGGCTTGTTGACCGGCTGACTTGTGAGCCTCTAGTTTAGTGAGGAAGCCTAGCTCAAAAAAAAGGCAGGAGAGGGATGAAGAGAACAATGGAAAACTGGGAAGACAGTGGATGTCAGCAAGCCTGTGGCCTACATATCTGCATGTACTTGCACACATACATGAACACACACACACACACACACACACACAATCTGTATCTGATCCAGGTATTAGGAAAGGGCTTGTCCATATGGTAAAATGACCAGACCAGCTCAGTCAGTCAACAGGTTCTCCAGGGCAGGAGTGAGGATTAAAAAGAAAAAAGACGATTAGACAACATTGTAGTATGACCCAGCCAGTTTGAGAGTAAAGGCGGGTTTATTTTTTCCCAATTTGCGTTTATACCCTTTTAATCACATGCAAGTATTTAGGTCAGTTCTAGGTTGAGGAACTTCCAATACAGTAAATACAAATAGTCAAGGAACAAGCAAGGCAATAAGCAAAGTCCCATGATCACTCCCATGACCACTGTTTCTAAGGGCTTATCAGGATGACAAAAATATCTGAGCCTACTTCCCTGACTTAGCCCAGTCATATTTATGCCTGAGGCCTACTTTTTTGTTTTAGCCTAAGACTTAGATTCCTGACTGAAATTACTTCTCTGTTTTGGCCTGAAATTAAATTCCTACCTGAACTTACTTCCTTGCCATGGCCTAATGTCAGATTCCTGCCTGAAGCCTGTTTCCTTGTCCTTGGCTAATGTCAGATTCCTGCCAAGCAGCCCTAAAAGCTCTCCACAGTAAAACTTCTGTAAGCCCCTGATGAGACTAGACTGAAGGACATGCTATAGGCGATACCGTCTCCTTCTCTAGCATGTACCCCATGGAGGCAGTGGTTCCACCCCATTCCTTTCCTGTAGCATCTCATGTAACTTTCAGGAGTGCACCTCATCTTCATGATTCTAATCTCCAAGTCTTTGTATCTCCCGTGCTTTCCCTTAAGCTGTGACAGCCTGATGTTTTCCACACACACCTTCTCAGGACACACACTGCTTGTGACTTCTGTCCCTTTTTGCCCTGAGCTGCTGTCTCCCAGTGTCCCTTCTGAGCTCCCGTTTTGTGCCTTGTCTACTTTCCATACGTTTTCTCTCATGCCCTGCGGTTTCTCAAAAGCAGCACATTTCCTGATGCACAGCTCCATCGCTGGTGCTCTGCTGTGCTCTTCTGTGGTCTCCTCCATGCTGCCTGCGTGTAAGCACTCTCCTTCTTCTTCCTTGCCGTCTTCTTCCCAGCTCTCCTGCCACAGCATTCTGACAGTTCTCTAATCCAAATCAAGGTTGTCATCCCGCACAACCCTTTTGTGTTCCAATTGCTGGCTCTCCCTGTGCTCATTCACGGGTGATCAATGCAGTCACTTTGTAGATTGTTTCTCTGTCCCTGCATGGCCTGGAACTGAACTTTACCAGTGAATCTCCTTCCTGCATAGACTCCCAGGGACGCTCAGCTGGCTACCAAATGACAAAGTCCAGTCTGACAGCCATCACCTTTCCTCCTGTGCCATCAGTACATACTTCTCTAGTCCTGCCATGATGACAGCACTGAAGAGAGAGCAGGGAAGGAACTGTGCCCACGAGACTCCTCTCTTCATGGAGCTTACAGTTCTGTGAGGAGTCAGTGTGTGGTGAGTGCCAGTAGGAAATATAAAGGATGATCTCGGGAGGGAGGGAGCTTCTGGACTGGCCTACTTTCCATGAGATGGCCAGAGATGTTCTCCTTAAGAAGGACTTCTTAAATGAAGCCCAAAGAAAGAGAAGGAGTTAGCTCAAAGAGGCAGAGAGCAAGGAGCCTGAAGCACATAGCTCCACGTGACTGGGCAGTAGTGAGCCAGCTGAGGAGCAGTGGCTGCACTTTAGTAGGGCCAAGCAGTGTTAGAGCGCTGTTGCAGGTAGTTTCACTTTCGTTGGAGGTGAGATGCTGTGATCTGTTTCCAGTTCATTCCAGAGAGAAGCACTGTGGGATCAAGAGACTAGTCTGGGCAGAAGCTTCAGAGACCAGTCAGGGAGGAGTGGTAGTGATGGATTGGACTAGGTCAAGATGTTAAGAGTTTCTGGGTTAGAGTAGGCAGAAAGTTTGTTGTGTGCTCAATGAAAGATAGGCAGAAGAACAATAGCCTTTGCCCTCCAGAAAATAGCATCTTCTCTTTCTTCAGTTATGGCAACCAAAACTAGCTCCAGGCCTGGGAAGGTAGTTCATTCAGCAAGTGGGAGGACCCAAATTTTACTTCCAGAATCTAAAAATAAGAAACATCCTGACATGGTGGACATTTATAATCTGAGTACTAGAGCAGCAGAGACTAGAGGGTCCCTAGAGCCTCATGGACCAGCAGCTTAGCCTAATTATCAAATCTTAGGCCATGGTGAAGCACTGTCTCTAAAAAACACAGTCTCCACCTATAACAAAACAACTTATGAGGTTATCTTCTGACCTTCAGTGCATGTGTGCACCTGCACATTCAGACACGCAGTGTCTTCAGACATTGCCCATGTTCCCCTGATACAAAGCCACTCTGAGTTGAAACCCACTGTCTTGGATGGAGACCGTTGTGCTGGTTTGAAAGATAGTATCCACATAGAACACACCACATTCCCATCTCCCTATTGTGCTGTGTACCTTCTCACACTCACCATTTCTCCCCCTCTCCATAGTGCAGTGCTATCTTGAGGCTTTCCTGATTAGCTTACCATTGAAGAACTTTCTGGGGAATTCTTACTGCTTACTTCCATGCCTCTCATAGACTCTTGTTGGCTCTGTCAGCTTCTATAAGCCCACAGAAGGAAACACCAAGGTCTCCCAAGGAGCAAAAACTTCCGTGCTAGTGTGAACCCAATGGCTCTGTTTGCAAACTGATGGTGGCTACAGTGCTACCATCTTCCTCTATTCCATTATGGCCCTATGAACTTCTTCTGTTGCAGGCAAGCCTCTGTTGCTATTGTCTGGAGTTTACTGCAGAGTTCAAGCCCTTACTGTTTGCTGTTGTGTGGTACAGTTACTAAACGGGTATCCTGCCTCTCTCTGTCTAGTCAGAACACTGAACACAGCTTTATCTTTTATAGTCACAAATTGCTAGTCCATAAATATTTGTTGAGTGAATAAGTGAATGGTGAATCTGGAAGACCCATTTTATTTTCCTACCTTTAAGTCTAATGGAGTTTAAAAGGGACTATTTTTATGTATTCTATATCTACAACTTTTAAATGAGAAAATTGCATAGTTTAAAAAATGTATTACATTGTGTGTATGTGTGTGTGTATGTGTGTATGTGTGTGGTGCATATGTGGCTGTCAGAGGACACCTTATAGGTGTTGGTTCTCTCCTAACATATGGGTCCTAAGTTATGAATCCAGGTTGTCAGCCTTGGGGCAGGAGCTTTTTCACATGGAGCCATCTTGCTAGCCAGAATGTAGGGGTTTTGGATGTATCCACTCAGAGTTTGTGCTGGCATTATCATCTGGTATGTATGGGAGATGGCTCCTGTACCCCTTGCATTACCCTCGAAATCTAGCTACTGACAAGCATCTCTGTGTCTATATTGCAGCTCTTGTGGTAAGCACCACTTCAGCAGGCTTCGCACTGGCTCCAGGCCCTTTCGACTGGTCCTGCTTCCTGCTTACATCCCTTGGAACTGGTCTTGCATCCTGTGCTGCCAACTCCATCAATCAGGTCAGTTCTCCTCTGAGCCAGGTGATGCTGTTGTTACTTGCTGCTGGTTGTACCTTTGTGTTCAAAGAACTACCCAGATCCTGTGCCCTATTAGAGAAGCATCCTGAAACCACAGAGGTGGCCTATGGTGGTCTTGGTTTGGTTTGGTTTGGTTTGGTTTGGTTTGGTTTGGTTTGGTTTATTTGGTCTGGTTTGTTTGGTCTGGTCTGGTCTGGTTTGGTTTTTTTGAAACAAATGAGTGCAGAAGAGTATGTTCTTGAAATGACCAAGATTCCTTGAGTTAAAAAGTATTAAAAACTGCCAGAACTTAGTGTTCTCTTTATTTCAGAAACATTTCCTTGAATTCATCATGGTTATATGCTGTTAATGTAGCTTTATTTCTTTCTGTTTTATTTTATTTGCTTGTTTTTTTTTATTTTATTTTGTCCTATTTTTATCAAGGTCTAGCTATGTCACTGCAAGGGGATTTAAACACACTACCAGTCTCCCAGGGGCTAGCATTAGCAATATGCCACCATGTACAGCTTCTGCATTTTAAGCCACCACTATGCAAAATACAATATTTCAAATATTTCATTTTTGTTAGTTTATGTGTATGTGCATGTGGCTATGCGCATGAGAGTACAGATGTCTAGGAAGGCAGAGGTGTCACATCTCTTAGCACTAGAGTTACAGGTGGTTGTAATCTGCCTAACCTGGATGCAAGAAGATGAACTCAGTTCCTCCGGAAGAGCAACACATGCTCTTGACTTCTGAGCCGTCTCTCCAGCTCTAGGATGTTCGAAGGAACATACCCAGCTTTATGAAAAAAACAGTAGTTCAGCACTACTGTTTACTTGGTATGTACAGCCAGATTATATCATAGAATTAATAGTCAAGTATTATTTTTAATGGATCATTTTTCTTCTTGCTATTTTAAGCACCCAGAAGGTTCTCTGAAATAGTTTTTTCCTTTGCCTGGCCACTGTGGTGTGTCCCAACGTTGTGGGTTTTTTTTTTTTTTTTCCATAAGATACTCTAGTGAAGAAGTCTTGGCTAAAACTTAAGGAAAATTGCCTCATCACCAGAACACCCAGGAGCAGTTGGCACAGTTTTCCAACAGGAATCCACATTACCATCAGGAACCAGCTCAAATGTTCATAGATGCTATATAGAAGAAGCTAGTCTGTAAAATATGGGGAAGTAATCTGATTATGCTTAAAATCATCTGCCTCTAGAAAGTATTATCCACTGTTTGGAGAATGTTATTTGTTTCAAATAGGGATTCTTATTGTTGCTTTTGACACAGAGTCTCCCTGTGTATTCCTGCTAGCCTGAAACTCACTATGTAGACCAAGTGGGCCTTGCAGAGGTCTGCTTGCCTCTGCTTCCTGAGTGCTTGGACTAAAGGCATGTGACACCACACATTGGCCTGTTGTTATTTTTAACATCAAAATAATCTTATAGCAAGGCCAGCATCAGGGAGGATGATGTAGTTCTCAAAAAATGAACAGCAAACCTACAGTCTGTAGTGAGGCCGAGGCGCTTCAGCCGTTTTATGCTGACTTCCATGAAGTAGCTCCGCCTGGAGTCTGTTTCTCCGTTTGTAATCGTAACTTCCATGTATTAGGAGGTCTAAGTCAGAAGGATAAGGCAGGGTACCTTTGAGTTTCTCGCTTTCCTTTTGTAAAGTAGAAACTGCACATAGCCTTACGACTAATTGTCTTCATTTAAATTGTATAAACTCAAAGAAAATACTTTGTATAAATGTGTGAGAATTGAGGTTAAAAAAAAAAAACTAAAAAGGATCAAATGGCTTTTAGCCTTCAGAATATTATAAAATATAAAAGTTATGAGCCAATGAGATTCTGGCTGCCAATCCTGTGGTGACCTGAGTTCCATTCCCAAGACACATGTGGTGGAAGGAGGGAACTAACTTCTGTCATACTGTCATTGTTCTCTAACTCGACACAGTCACTAAAGGACACATGTACATGTGCGTACACATATGTGTGCATGCACACACATACAACACACAAATAATTAAATAGAATGTAATTTTTTGAAATGTTTCTTTGACTGGGAGCTACTTTCTCACCCACATTTCCCACTCTTACCCTCCAAAATGTTAGCTCAAGGATTTTTTTTTTTTCATGAATACAATTCTCTTAGAGGTGGGGGAAATCTCTCTTCAATTTTTTAAGTAATTTTTTCCATGTCAATATTCAATTTTATCAGAAATTTTTGTACAAACAGTTCCAGTTTTTTCATAAATTTTTTCTCTATTTTTCTTCATTTAATTACCTTCAATTTTTTAAGAATTTTTTTCATGTAAATCTTTAAAAATTTTATCAGAAACTTTTCTACTACAGTTTCAATATTTTCATAAAATTTTTTCTATCTTTGTCTTCATTTTTATCAGCAATTTTTCTATAAGTGTTTTCAATTTTGTCATAATTTTATTTCGTATATGTCTTCATTTTTATCAGTATTTTTTTTCATACATATCTTCACCTTTTTTAAACAGTAATTTTTCCAAAAAGCAATCTCCCAAATCATGTGAGAAAAAAGCCAAGTGTGGTGGTAGGCTTGGTGGCAGTGCCGTGGAGGTGGAGACATCCAGATCCCTGGAACTGGGTGGCTGGCTACCCTGGTCCCCATGGCAAGTTGCAGGCCACTGAGCAGCACCTGAGGTTGGCCTCATACTGCCATGCATGTGCATGCACACACAGGTGCACGCATAGACAAACGAGTGCACAACACGAGAAAAACATAGCCCTTTTAGTAATGGAGGGGAATGCTGTTCATTAAGGCAGAAACTGATAGGAACTGAGCCCCAGCAGAGGTGTTGGAAACTTTAAAGAACTGTCCGTTTTAGCTGCTTGGCTTCCAGCTGTATACCTGCATACTGGCCACATGGGGTGGATTAGGTTCTGTAAGATTTTAAAAGCATGGAGGAAAGCCACCATGTTGGGATTCTTTTGCTACCATCCAATTGCATTGTCGGCCCCTGTGGTGATTTTTCCTTCTCACTTTATTTTCCAGTTCTGTACCCACTTCACATCACAGTCACTGTTCCTGGGGCATTTTGTCACATTCTTTCCCATGTGTCACCAGTCCCTGCCATCCCTCTTGAGTGTTGTGAGTAGTGCTTGCTCAGTGAGCACATGCCAACAGACAGGCTTCTTGTATCTGCTGTGAGCCTTCTTCCGTTTGTCTGGGATCTAGTTGCATTTAGGAGCATTGTAGTACTCAAAAAACTTTGTGGTGATTCTCACCATACTGCATTCTAGTGTTCTGAGGATTTTACCAGCTTCCCCTGCTATAATTGTTTTTTCAGTAATGTAGTATTAGAGTCTAGTTTGCATTATTATTAGGCAGTCTCATAAACTCAAGAAACAAAGGGGTGCAGGACCCTTTCACAGCTTAAATGATATGAGGAGAGCAAAGAACAAACACAGTGGGGATTAAACTAAGATTTGTTTGTTTGTTTATATGTATGAATATTTTGTCTGCATTTATGTCTGTGCACCACATGCATGCCTAGTGCCTGTGGAGGTCAGACTTCCTGGAACTGGAGGAGATACAGATGGTTGTGAGCTATCAGGTAGATTCTGAGAACCAGAGCTGGGTCCTCTGCAGCCAGGGCGCCTGCCTGCTGACTCACCTCTCCAGCCCCTGAACAGAGTTTTGGATAACAGATAGGTAAAGATATAATTTTTTTGAAAGTTTGTATTCACATTAAAGAGTGTGTCAGCTACTCATAGGGGGTCTGTGTCATAGGGGGTCTGTGGGAGGGGAAAATCCTGTTCATACTTATAAACAAATTCAAATAACATCTTACACATAGTCTTAATTCTTATGTACTTGACTTGAGCCATGATTCATTTAGTCCTATTTCTTCTTTGCTTCTGTAATCTCTGTGTGAAAGAAAACAGTAAAGCTTTGGAAAGCAATTGTTCCATTTGTTTTAAGGAGAGAAAATGAGATTCCATTTCTGAAGGACAAGGCACTAAGCAGTACTTAGGAGCTGTGTGCGAGAAACCATGGACACTGACATGGAAAAGCAAAGCACTAGAACGTTCTGTGATGTGTATACACATGCCATTCAAAACCCAAGCATGGCTTTAAAGTGGGCATGCCTTCAAAGGATGAAAGCAGTCTGTGAGTGTTTCCAATTTAACAACTGAAAGACAGAGCGCTGTGCATGCCTTTGACTGACCAGCTCTTGACAAATGACAAACACAGGCAAGGAAATTCTTAAGAATTTAAAAAAAATAAATAAATAAAAGTTGTCAGAAAAAATTAGAATTCAATATTTAATGTGATGAACTAAAATTGGGTTTATTTTACTCATTTTATGTGTACAGTAGTCTCCTCAAGGGTTTTCCTTTCTGTGTTTCCATTAGCCACAATCAACCACTCTAAAAATTCTATAAATTAATAATTCATAAATTTTAAATAGCTTATCACATGTTGTTTTAATTTTTTGTTTTATTACTGCTGATGCTGCTCTTTTGCTTCACCTGTGTTGTAAATTAAGCTTTATCACAAGTGTGTACATGTGGGGATAAATACAGGGGTTTGTCTAATTCTTAAGCATCCGGTAAGAGTCTCAGAGTATGGTCCCTGCAGATAAAGGAGGGCTACCGTACATGGCTTTTTAGGAGAGGTTGTGCTGATGAATGAGTTTATTCCTATATGTAGTTTACTAGCGATGACCTGGCATTCCACTTCATGCCTCAGCTTCTGCAGCTCTCAGTGAACTGTAGAGCTTTGGTTGTGTGTTGTGTTATATCTGTTCACAATGTTCCTGGAAGACTGTCTTTTGCTAATTGGTTCCCATGGCTTTCTAGGTGGTCAGCTATGAAGAACGAAACTCTCTTCCTCATGTTGAACCCTAAGCTGCTACCTTACAACGTCAGCCTGTTGGTCATAGTTCTCTATGTTGGAGAATATTCTCTCTGCATCCATGTGATAGTACTTGCAGCATATCACTTGTAACTGTGGTTACTAGGCACTTTGGTATTACTATCTAATTATTCATTTGCATTCTCTTCTTTAGAGTGCTTGCTTTCTTGAAGTAAATGATTGTGATTTACATATTTCATCCATCTGTCACCTCTGACGATAGCAGAGCAGGAGGCCAGTAGTGTACCATTTTGAAGGCAGATATGGGGAGACAAGTGGCAAAAGATGTGTAGTAATAATTACAGACAGTAACCCTTATTTAGCACTTGCTGTGTGTCACATAAAGTTCTAAGCATATACACACTAGATTGTATTTGAGGCTGTGTTCTCAGGATTTAAAAAAGAAAGTCTCTTTTGAAAGATCAAATGAATAAAGAAGGAATTCATAACTTGAACTTGTCTTTTAAAAGAACCATTGATGTTCTCAGAGACTTTAGAGAAGATTACAAGAAAGACATAAAACATAAATAGCCTCAGATCTGAGTAGTAGGTTGTAATTGGAAAGGTAAGTGTGATAAGGAATGTTATCTTTGGGATCTAGTGTACCTCTGGATGTTGAAACTTTTCAAGAAGGAAATGAAAGAGATCAAGAGGTGTTAATAAAATAGGGTCAGGAAGAAACATGGGTTTTGCTTGCTACTAACAGTATTTGAGAGACTTTCCTGGCTGAAATGAGGTAAGAAGGGAGGGCTTTGGATAAAGAGCTCTGAATTATGGGGCAGTTAAAGAAAAGAAAATGTGTAGCCTTTTAAACTCTGAAAGGAGAATCAAGCAAAGATTTTTTTTCTTGGTGAATATGAGATTAATATCTAATGCCTCTGCAGTTTCCCCTTTCTCTGATGTCTCTTTTGTTTTGACTGCACAGTCTGCCCAGAGCAACAGCAACTGACTTTCATCTTCCATGTTGAACAAAAGCAGCCAGAGAATTTGGTATTGTAGTCTAGAAGAAGACTTGTGTTAGTGAATACCAGTGATAGGATTTGTTTAACATCATATGTGCAGGACAAATCAATGAGAAGCATACTGACTTTGAACTTGCAGTCATTCAAGTCTCTGGAGGTCCTGGCTTATGGCTTATTCAGATACCACATACGGTTTACAGAAAGGATCTTTGAATGTAGTTGGAGGTTTTTATACGGTTTATACGGTTTATATACGGTTTTTATATATAAGGAAAATGATGAGTATTGCTGAACAACGTCAAAAAGAAAGTGTGTTTTAAGTGCAGTCTATTTCCCTAAATTTCTGTAGTCCTAAATAGCCCCTAAATTATATTTTATTCTCCTGTCCAGAGTGATTGATCTAAGTGGGATAAGTTTGACACTGGCATTCATTGCTAAAATCATTCCAGGTGAAGTCCTGCCAGCAGACCCGCAGATGATGATTTGAACATGATGTTTGCAGATAGGTTTTAAAGTAATTTCTGCCACATCAACTGGTTGCTATTTTATTTGCTTCTTGTGATGACTCTGTGAGGTGGCTTTATTTCTGTGTTTTAGAAAAATAAATGAAGTTTGGTGGTGTTATGACCAAGCCAAGCCTAGAGTGTGTGGACCTGCCTCTTGGCTTCATCTTCTTAGCTGAGGTGTCAGTCCAGTCACTACCATAGAATCAGGCTGTTCTCATCAACAAGTCCTGCTGCCCTCAGGATACCTTACGTCACTGCTGCTAGGGTAGGAAGTGGAGTTACTCAGCAGGCAGAGCCATGTGATGATATGATAGGGAAGATCTAAAGTTCTGAATGAATGCCCAAGCCAGACCAATGTGCTGTGGGGCTTTTATTAAAAGAAAGGCTTGCTTGGGGTTTGAGCCATGACTGCCAGAACCATCTGTCTTCTAGTTAGCTGTCCCCACTTAGGGTCTTAGTAGAGAACTGAAAGACAATGTGTGTTTCCTTAGTTTACATGGAGGCCTGAGTTCTCCCTTGTCTGAAAGACATGGGACTATAGAAGGGTTTTGAACTTCAGATCCTTTCAGACTTTGTTTATGTTTGCACATATATGCATAATAACATATAATATATAGTAAGATATCTTGAGGAGGGACACAAATCAAACATGAAATTCATTAATGTTTCATATGTATCTTACATATTAGTCTGAAGGTAATCATAGAAAAACTTACCTACAGTTTTACATTTTGACTCTTTCAGGTAGGTGTGGAATTTTCATTGTTGACACTTAAAAGGTTTCAGCTTTTGGACTTTTGGAGTAGGGAGCTCCAACTGTGCTCATAAACTGTAATATGTATGTGAATATTGTATATATTTATTGCAAAAATATGCACATTGTATGCTTATTATTTACATGTGACTAAGGGAAAAGCAATTATTGAATTATGTGTATAGTTCTGGAAGGGTTGATGAAAAAAGTAGATATGGGGGCTGGATAGAGGGACGGCTCAGTAGTTAAGAGCTAAGGGTATGTGCTGTTCTTCCTGAGGGCCTTAGTTGCTTTTCCAGCCCCAAATTGACCAGTTTGTAACCTTCTGTAACTGAAGCTCCAGGGAATCTGATACTTTCTTCTGTCCTCTGCAGGTACGAGTATAAAAGGACACACACACACACACACACACACACACACATACACACACACTTTTTTTAAGCAGACATTTAGTTGAGATGTGATGGCAAATGGTAGCCATATGACTGTTGGAATTAGGATCCTTGGCTTGTGACTCTGTGTGTGATAAAATCTGCCTTTGGTGGCTTGTTTCCTTCCTGCATATCTGTCACCCCCACCTAGCAGAGGTCAAGCTGAGGTTCTTTGTGAATATCTTTCTTTCTTTCCCTGGTCTTTGGTTGTGTTTCGCCTTTCCTGTCAGTTTGTTCTGAATCCCATTAGCCAGTGGTTCTCTGCTCTCAACCACAGATCCCCCCCACCCACCTCTGTTTTTTCTATCAGGCTGACTCTTGGTTTACTGATGACTGATGGTGCTGATGGAGAAGCAAGCTGTGTGGCCGCTGCCTGGGAGACGGCTTCCTTATCTCTGCCCCACACTCCTTTAGTGGCACACAGCTTTTAAGGTTTTAGTATGTAAAAAAAAAAAAAACAAACAAAAAAACCAACAACAACAAAAAAAGCACTTGCTGCCTCAGTATGTATTTAAAAATGGAGTCTTGGGGGTGATTCTGACTGCAAGCTGAGCCCCACGTGTGGAAAGGAATAGGAATTTAGATGCTGAAGGCAGGAGGATGGCCAGTGGAGTCTCTCACTCAGGTTTTCTTGAGAACTGTCTGTGATGCCTCTGGCTTGTCCTGGAGAGCCAGGCTACCCAGGCTGCCCAGGCTTCCCAGGGCCATCCAGGCTGCGCTGGGCAAGCTAGTGAACCTTTACTGATTTAAGTCAGTCCTAAGATTTACATTTTTGTGACCACATAGTCCTGTCTTACTGATTTTCTAAGAAGTTTTAGAAAATATTGTTTGGTGAGAAGGGGAAATTACTTACCTGTGTGATTAATCTTAAGGAAAATTTCACCATGGCATTTCCTTCAGATCCGATGCCAGATTTCTCCCGGAAGCACTGATCACAGGGAACAAAGAGAGTCCAGGATCTGAGTGATGGAATGTGGAGATAGAGTGGAACAACAGTGATGTGGGTACTTAATACAGTTTCCAAGTGCTTACAGCTTAGGGTATGTTTATATCCTAAAATACACTGTGTAAACTGGAAATACAAAGAAACAGGAAGCTTTTGCTTTTATCCTGATTGAGATGTCCTTAGTAGAGAAGACTATCTGTTAGCCTATAATAAAGAAAAGTACCACTGACCAATGTCTGATGCCCTTACGTTATTAGCTGAGGAAAGGGATGCTTGTTCTGTTAGTGCTTTTGTTAGTGTATATTTGGTAGTCTAGAAAAAGGGCATTGTATGTGTTGCCCTTGGGTGAACTGAATATGAGGAATTAACAAGAGCTACTATGTACAGATTTTTTACACAGTTAAGGTGGGAAAAGATCCTTCGCCTGATGCTACTTACGTCATCTACTAATTTAAAATAATGGGGATTAAGTACAACCTCTGACTTTAAAAACGTAACTCTCAGTTATTAAGATGCCCATGGAGTTGCCAATGAGTGAGGAACTGAATTTACCGAGCCTGGTTTCTCTCAGTGATTTTCACTTGCTGTGGAGTGGCTGACTAACCAAATGGCTAGCTAGTAAGAAAGTAAGCATGTAGTTACATTTGAACATAGAGTCATGGACAGTTGCCCAATCCCAAGTTTGGTGTGTTTTCCCACAAGAGGAGAAATTTCTTACAAGTTTCCAGTTGTCTCATCAGCTCTGGCAGAAGTAAAGTCACTTGGTTCAGAGTGACCCCTTGGTAAGCACTTAGTGAACATTCAGGCTTTAAGTTTCTTTTTGGTGCCTTTTGAGAGGCAGGAGAATGTGGCCACACTGGTTCCTACGAACTCCATTTCTTTTGCTCAGTACAGGCTAAAATGATTGGGGTAAGGAACTCGTCGGTCTCCTGCCTTTCACTGGCCTGTGATTTGGCTAGAACTGGAAGGCAGGGTGTCCTTAAGTAGTGAGAACACTTACATTGTTGGTTGCTGTTTTCTGAACTTATCCTTAGATAGCTATTGATTGCTTTTGCTAGAAATAAAGATTGTTCCCTCCTTCACAGAGACTGTGCAATAAACAATGCAATGTGCTGGCAGAGTGAAAAGGGAAGCCGTGGCTGTGGTCATTTCTTCCTAATAGGCCAGGGAAGCTCAGAGAGTGAGGATAAGGAGATGTGGTTTTCCTTGGAGTGCACAGGTAAGGGCAGCTTCTGAGGCAGAGAGGACATGGTGAGTAAGGACTAGAGATGAGAAGTTTTGTTTACATACAGGAAGAACATTCTGGAAGCTGCAAGCATGGCAGTGCTGCATTAGCCTGAGGCACAAGGTAGACAAAGTATCATGAAAGTAGGCAAAAGACACAGCAGAGGCAGACCATTGGAGGGCTTCCTGTATCTTGCCAAGGCAGCCAGGTTTACAGTGTGCCAGGCTAACACTGGGAGGCTTAAAGTAAGTAAACACAGATGTGGCTATCTATTCTCTGTGGAGAGAAACAAATCCCACTGCATGGCTCACTTCTCTTCAAGCTGCATCTTTCTCCCGCCTATGTCTGTTCCCTTCTGTCATCCATTCAACAGACTTCTCCTAAGCTCCTCATTCCAGGTGCTGAACTCGAGTGGCATACAGGCAGTTCCTAGTGTAATAGTGAAAAGATGAGCTATAAACATGTTAATTAGAAAATGCCAGGCAAGGATCTATGCAATGATTGAATCAGAGACTGGGGTGATGGCTCAGTGGTTAGAGCACTTACTGTTCATGCAGAGGACTTGAGTTCAGCTCCCAGCACCCACATGACAACTTGCTTATAACTACCTAGAACTCCAGTGGCTCTAACTAACATTCTCTTCTGGTTTCTGTGATCACCATGCATGCACATAGTACACATACATACATGTAGGTGAAACGCATATAAAATAAATATCAATAAATCTTTTTTAAAAATCAGCTAACGTGACAACACCCACTTCCTGGGCAGTTCTTTCTCAAGTGGAGCAGTACAGCTGTCCTTCAGTCTGTCAGCTCCAAAAGCCTGAGCTCTTAGCCGCTGCTGTCTTCTCCATTTGATTGTGAGTTCAGTGAGAGTGGGGACCGTCTGGCCTGTGATTGCTGAGACTGGCGGTCATGCAACTCTGGCACATAAGATGCTCAGTGACATCTGATTCAGTCAGAACCAGGCCACCTGGCAGCCAGCCTATACCTGCCACTTGCTAGCTCTGTGGCTTTGGGCTGTTGACATAACCTTTCTGAACCTGCATTTTTCTCATCTGCAAATAGATAAGGTTGTTGAGAGCCTGAGCTCCGTGTTTTTAATGCCTGGATGTGGTGCTTGTGGCCACTGTGGTCTAGGAATGATTCTCTCCACCTCAAAATCCACACATTTGAGCTCCTGAAATTCCCTGTCTGCCTACAATCAGTGCCTCTCAGGGGAGCTCAGGTCTCACAGGTCCCTCCCACTGGCTCTTCTAGCCTCAGTAGAGTTGGCACCACACCACAGCCAACAGAATTTGGCACAAAGCATCCTATCTCTTGTTTGTCTCCTAAGGGCCCACTTACCTTCCTTGAGATTCCTTTCTTTTCCCATTGGTGTTTTTCTCTCCTCTTCTGGTGAGGTGGTGTTTACACTTCCCAGATTCACAGCTCTTGGGGTATTTGCTCTCCTATGTGAAGCCCCTGTGCATGTTCAGAAGGTTGAGAAGGTGGCTCAGGCAGACAGGGTAGTAACACAGGCCTGTAATCCCAATCCTAAGAAGCTAAGGGGTTAAGGAATGAGCCCAGCCTAGACTGTGTAGTGAGTTCAAGGCCAGCATGATCTATATGATGGAGCCTTGTCTTTAATAAATAAAGGAATAAGTAAATTTGTGTTCTTACCTATGAACCCACTCTTGCTGTCATATACAAGACCCCAGTTCTGAATCTAAGATCTAAAATCTTCAGTACGTCTGAGGTAAGAGCTTACTATTAGTAAGGACATAATTAATGTTAATTATTGCCACTATTTACCATGAAAAATATTGAATAGGGAGATGAGATGGGGAGATGGATTTTCTTTTAAAAAGTAGTTGGTTTCCTATGATCCTGAGGAAGCATTGTTAGGGGAAAGCTGAGCTGGAAGCAATCTCACTGACTGTCCTTGTGGGAAAAGAACTATAAAGTAGCCTTTAGATTTCTGACGCGGTTAAGTATATGGAAAGAGTTATCTATCGTCCAATAAAGTCTTGCTGGGAAATAGTATTGACACCCTTCACAAATAAGATTGTGTCTTTTGTTTTGTTTTTTTTTTTTTTGTTTTTTGTAAGAACCTGTCTTAGTTCCCCATGGGTGACACTTTTTATTCTCTGAGGCATATGATCTTCAGTATCTAGTCCTGGTCTCTTGTTTTAGGGCTGTGATTGGTTGGCATGCATGAGCCCTAACCAGATGGAGCAGCTGTCATGATGGGCCTCAGCAGATGAAGGCCCGGTTTTCAACAGTGACTAGGCCTTTGGTTTCCCTCTAAAGTCTCATGATTTTAAACTTAGCACCTTTTTCTCACACTGCACTGAACAACCCCTATGGGTGACTTGGGGCTCTTACTCCCAATTCTATCCTTAAGTGAGACATACAGTTTTTAAAGAGGGGAAAGATCTGTGTTCTGAAAAGAGAAATCCTCATAACAAAATAATGGAGTATAGCGATTCCCCCTCCCCCCCCCACTCCCATTTTTATGATGACTGAAAACAACAGGCAGAGTATCTCAGTGGTTTGAGAGAAGAGCTGTGGCCCTGGGCCTCAGCTTGTAGGCTGTAGCTGTACCAGAGAGGGCCTTGTTATTTCTAAACTGTAAGGGGCAGGGTGAGTACTTTAGTATTTTAGCACTCTAAAGGTAAAATCAAGGAGGATCAACTCAAAATTACTTCAAGAAACACCTGGAAGTTGCAGATGTGTTTACAATTATTTCTCTACTGATGGCGTCATGTTTCAGAGAGGGCCGTTAATTGTTGTAGAGTCATATGGAGCTCTTTGTGAAATTTAAATCCGTTGGATATCAGCACCTTCAAAGACAATAAAATTCCAGCCTGCGTTTGTCTATTGCCATGTGAGGGGTTACTACAGCATGCATGCATCACCCCATGAGAGACCCTTGAGCCTAAGGTTCTCTTGATTATAGGCAGTTGTCTGAGGTCAGTTTTCCATTTTGCAGTTGTCAAACAGATGTCAAATTAAAACACTAGGGCTTAAAGCTAATTTTCATTTCATGGCATTCCAAATTAGTATGTTTCTTGACTTAAAAATTTAAAATGTTCTCCACATTTTATCAGAATCCTTCAATTATTCTGTTTTCCTCAAATGTCCACATATACACTAAATATGATGCTCCAAGTATCTTAATTGTTTTCTAATCATAGATTTAAGAAATTCTCATAAGCCTTTCAGAAGCACTTGAGTGGGCACTCAGCACTGAGTCATTGATGGAGACTGTGCCATTGGTGGTGTGCTAGAAACCATCTCAGTTGCCTTTAGGCGACATTAAAGTCACACCCTCTGTAAGGTGAGCTATCAGAGGCACCTGGCAAGTATGTTGGGTTAAGTTATCTAATGAAATTAGGTGTTATGCGGGAGACACCTTAAAAGGAACTCTTAAACTATGCTAAGGATTTCTGTGTGGTCACAGAAAGCCATTTCTAGGGTAGTTTGTTTAAAATTTTAAATTAAAGTCCCTCCCAATTGATATTTCTTATTTTTCATATACTCCTAAGTTAGGATACGATTTAGCCTATTCTGGGTTTCAGCTTATTCTGTTCTGAGGTCACATAGCTCTATTACTCTTGGTTTAATTACATTTTGTGTTTTGACATTTCTGAATACCTCTCTGCCTGTGAACCCCTCTGGCTAGGAGAGCTGGCTTTAGTTATTTAACAAGTAGATACTCAGGGAATAGTTGGAATGGATGAGAACTGGTCAGCAGAGGAAGTAAACTCAACTTAAGGAAGCATAGCTTCAACTTATCAAAACTGTATTTTAAAATGAAATTACTTTTTCGAGAAAGTCTCTTAATTCCTGGCTGTCCTAGAACTCACTATGTAGACTAAGTTGGCCTTGAGCTCAAAGAGATCCTCTTGCCTCTGCTTCCCAAGTGCTCGAATTAAAGGTAAGTGCAGATTTTGGTAATCTTCTCTGAAGATTAACATTGAGATTATTATAAAACATTTTGAAGATTATTCTTTACTAACGGAAATGCCAAAATGATTTATCGATACCAATGTGCATTGCATACACGCTCAGTGTGATTGTATCCAAAGCTACTTGTAACGTCCCAGCAACTGTTTCCCTTCAGGACCTTTGAAACTGGATGACAGATGATTAGGAAGCTAGGTGTTTGGTTTTGCAGTATAGCACAGCCATCTCTACAGCTCAGCTTCAACCCATCCTCAAACCTGCCCAGATACCTTCTCCCAGGTGTTGTCACTTGAGTTGTCAGTTGCTCAGGCCAAAAACTTGGGGGTTATTGATGACTCCTGGTTTTCTCAAGCCCTGCCTCTCTGTCATCAACAAGTTCTGCTTACACATATACGTGCACATGTGTGCGTATTCTTTTTGGGATGCTCTGAGAAATGTCCAGGTGGCTGGGTTCTCCATGTAACTGTCTCTTCCATGCCAGGTTTTTCTGTCTCCAGGGGGGTAGTGTTGCTTCCATTCTCCTGCCCTTTTCTCCATTTATGCTAGGAGGCTTCTCAAAATAAAAGGTAGAACCTCCCAGAGACTCCCAAGCTCTTTGAGCAAAGGCCTTGTGTTTATAATGGCTTTACCTACAAAGAGTCATTGAATTTAATTTGTTCGTTGCTCTGATTATTCTGTCTTTGCTTCACGTAGCATGAAAACATCTTCTTTTTCGTTGACATACAAGAAGTTTGTTTTTGTTTTGTTGTTGTTGTTGCTTGCTTTTAACTCTTTTTTTTTTTTTCTGACGCTGTTCTTTTCTTTGGCCTTAATGTTTGTGTTAGTTTGGGATACAGAGAAACCTTATATTTAAACATCTCAATTCTGTTGTTCTTCAGTCCTTTCTTCCTTGAGGAAGATCATGTTAACTTGTGGAATAGTAACAACAACAACAATAATAATGGTTGGTGAGACAGTTCACTATGTACTCATGTGCCAGGAATTGAACTTAGGTTGTTCAGGCTTAGCAGCAAGCACGCTTACCCACTGTCCTGCCAACTCCTTTTTTTTTTTTTTTTTTTTTTTAAGATACTGTCTTACATTGTAGCCATGAGTGGCTTGGAATTTTCTGTGTGACCCATGTTGGTATAAGTAGCAGTCCTCCTGACTCAGCCTCCCAAGAACTAGGATTGCAGTTATGTACCATCATGCATTACCTAGATAATGTACTTTTTAAATGGCCATTGATAGGTTTTTAGTTTCTTAAAAATAGTTTTTTAATGTTTCTCCCTTTCTCTTCTTCTTCCCCCCCTCTGTGTGTGTGTGTCTGTGTGTGTGTCTGTGTGTGTGTGGTTTTCATGTGAATGTGAGACTGTGTGCAGTTACAGAGGGCAAAACAGGCGTCTTCTCCATTGTTCCTCATTCACATTTCTTGGCAGCAGAGTCTCTTGCTGAATGGGAAGCCCGCTTTGGGGATACTAGCTAGCCATCAACTTCATACTGGCGTTACAGGCAGCAAGGCAGTGTGCTGCTGGGGACTCAGATCCCCACAATTGTTCTTTCCCACTGGGCCATCCTAGCAGGCCTCGTAGCTGCTTTCTTACCTTTGCTTGTGTTTAGGCAGCTCTCTCCCATGTTTGTGCTGCCCTCTGTTAGCTCTTTTCATGGTTTTGAAGTAGAAAGCCAATGCTTTTCATAATTTTTCCTTTAGTACCCCGCCCTACAACAGTCTTCCCACTGCTCTATTTTCCTCTTACTTGGGGAGTTTTGGCCTTCTCACTGCTGTTATTTCTGTTTGTTGCCCAATAGACTAAGAGCAGCATTTCTACACACAGTGTTGGCTCATGTGTATCACGCATATGCAACACTCTTGGCTTTGCAGAACACATGGGCTTCTTACAGTCCTCATTCCTGCTATTTTAGATCACTTGACTGCAGTATGCATACTTAACTGTGATGACTTTGGACCACACCAACCAACCTCTGCTCCATGGTGGCTGATGGTCATGACAGGCCAGTTGCCATTGTTGTAGACGACTTGACTGCACTGTGCAGTGCCCTGCTCTGGGCCATGATGCCTAGGAGCAGTAACTGGGAGCCCGTGACTAGCTGTGTGGCATGAGATAGATGATATAACTGTTCTTTGTTTTGGTTTGCCTGTAAAAGGGAGGCACCATTGTATAGTCTACCTGTATCATGTGGTGTCGTTGGAAAGAGGCAAATGAGACATTATCTATCCCTCAGCAGCATGGTGGGAAATGTAAGGAATGTTCACAGATAAGGCCAACTCAGGGTAGAAAACACGTAAGAGAAATAAAGTGGTGTGTGATATCACAGAGGAAAGATTATATCTAACTTCTGAGGTAGAGGAGTGAGATTCTTAGAGAGGCCACCCATTTAGTTGGACTGTGTGGGGGTGTTCATGACTTAAAGATGGGGGAAAGCAGGTTTTAGTCAGAAGAAATGGTCCAGCCAGGGAGGGAACTGGAAAGCACGCATACATACGCATGCATGTGTGTTGTGCTCTGAGGCCTTTAATGTGTAGGGTGCCGGGAAGAAGCGGTTTGTCTGTTCTTTTCAGTGTCATAGTTGCCATGATAAGAGCTCTGATTTGATTCAGTGGGAAATAAGGAGCCTGGAGTAAGCAAGGCCTAAGGCATGTTCACCAGTTAGAGCATTACCACCACAGTCCTAAGCTTCCGGGAAGAAGAAAGCAAACCTGGCACCAATGCACTCTGAAAACGCTGACTTATTCAGAGAGCTTCATTAGGCTGCAGGTGCTTGGGCCAGCTCAGGAACACTTGGCTCTCAGGTCCCTCCTTGGAAAACCCCTATGCCAGGGGCGTCTTCACATCACTGTTGGCTGGTTAGGTGAATGGTATCAGGATCTGCAGTCCTACCATACCCTGTCTGGCTACTTCATATAGGTTACCTTTCAGCCACAGTTCTTTAAAAACAATGAAAATAAGAAGTGTTTAACACAATTACAAATAAGATGTTCTCTGTATTCCTACTAGAAGTAAATAATTATCAGCACTTTTACATGAAATTGAAAAGAATTCCTTTAAAATTTATGTATTTATTTATTTATTTATTTACTTACTTAGAGTGAAGGACATGTGCTATGTCATGTGTAGGGATTGTGGGTGTGTCAGAGGACCACCTACTGGAGTTGGTTCTAAAGTCAGGCTATCAGGCTGGGTGGATAAGGCCTTCACCCTTTGAGCTGTCTCAGCAGCCCCAAGTGTCCCTTTCCCTTCCTTCCTAATAGTCCTGTTTTCAAATAGGAAGTGCTGAACTTTTCATTTAAATCCTTACTTGTGTGTTATCTTGCTAGCTTTTGCTAAATAGATTTTTCAAGAATACTCAAGTTTGAGCTTGCTGCACTGAAGCAGATTTGCTTGGTGGTGGTCATTTCTTATGCGTCCCTACTCTGGCTTGCAATTGTAGTGTGGTTGTGGAAGGGTGAGCATGTCTGATGCTGATGAAGGTCAGTGGGCCAGGCGAGTGGGGAGCAAACCCAGCTAACTGCTAGGACTGCTGGGCACTCCCCCACACCTTTCCCGTCGAATACAGGAGGAATGGTGAGATACTAAGAAGTGTGTCTCTTCCAAGAGGGAATCTGTCCTGTTGTGGGTGTGTATGAGCAGTTCTGATTTGTGTAACTTTTTTCTCATTAGACATATTTTACCAAACTGGGAAAATAATTTTCAGGTAGATGCACGGTTAGCAGAGTACCATGTGTCTGGAGTTTACTGTTAGAGGCTGCTGACCTTTCTCAGTCTACACTGATTATCTTCAGTAAGGGGAGTTGCCATGGTCTGCCTGCCTTTTCTGTGTACTTCACCCAGGCCTCGGTTAGGATTATCACTGTAGGGCTTAGGCAAGGGGTCATGGGCCTCCTTTCTCCCTGCAGTTCATTTCTTGTGCCTCCTAGTTTTTCCTCAGTGAATTACATTTTGAATTTCTTACTTTGTCCAGCTTGCAAGGAACAACAGCCCCCACCAACCACCGCTCATGCTGTGCCTTGGTCATGCTGAGTCCTTTCACCCCAACATGCCGTTTTGCAAATAATTGGAATCAAAGTAAAAATGGTGATAACAAAAAGAATGGTCTCACTCGAGGTCACCCTGAACCTTACATTTACCATCTGATTTTTATCTGTATAGTAACCCTATGTGCTCCGTGCTGTCAGCGTCATCTGACAGGTGAGAAATGGATGCTCAGAGGAGGTACACAAATCACTTAAGGTCATTTGGCCAAATGCCGAACTCAAAGTCAAGCTGCCTTATCTTGTTCAGACTCTGACTTAGCCACCTGATTCCAAGCCTGCCCACACACAGTGCACCTGTGCCCAGGCGCTTACCTCTCTTCTGCTGGCTGCAGGTTTCTGGACCTGAAAATGTTCCACGTTGTTCTGTGTGTGGACTTCAACCTTGCTGTATTGGAGATCCAGTGGCAGTGATTTGGGGACTCTGAGGGCTCCAATATTGTTGGCCACATGAAAGCAGCTCTCTGAGGGGTGTGGTGCTGACTGCTGACACTGGCATGCCCACTGCCAACAAAATGTTGGCACTGTCTCTCACTCACAAACATCATTGTTTCAATAAATTATAGTAAATGAATACCTGCTCATAACTACACATCTTCCAGAAAGTAAATTCTACGTGTGGCATGGAAGCAAGACCTTGCCTTGGCAGACACTCCTGCGTAGTCTACCTGCTTCAGAGTTTCTGAGCAGAAGCCAAGCCCAGTCAGGACCTAATAGTTGTGGTGGCTGGATGCATAGGGAGGGGGTGGCAGTGATCACAGGGCACCTTGCCTTTGCCGAGCACTGTATAGAAGATATGTGTCTCGTGCCAGGGCTTTGATCCTCCTGGAGTTCTGTAAGGTCAGTTGAGGCACTCCAGGCTTCGTCCAGCGTCTCACCTCAGCACCAGATCCCACGCCTCAGTTTCACTTTCTTTTGTCATGAACCTTCTGGCTTTTCTCTCAACACACAGTGAGCTTGTGATTTTGAGTAGCAATTGCTTTTCAGTTTTCTTTAGGTAGATATTCACCAGTCGATCGGAATAATCTCTTAGCAGCATTAGTTTGGCCATTTTCTTAAGACCATTAGAGTAGAAAAGACTCACATAGTCAATCTATTAATACTTGAGCTGTGAAAATGAAAACTTTTGGGGGAAATTCAGGATTATTTTCACAGTATGGATAAAGTAGCCTGCAGCATGATGAAAACACATGAGACTAATTTGTCTGGTTGAAAAAAATATATACAAATCATAAAATTAGAGAGGCAGCTTATAATGAAAGACATTGACTAGAAAATGTCAATGTTATTTCTCTGGTCTATTTGGTATCACATCTTTATGTAAACTGTGTATCCAAAGAAACTGTGAAATTGATTAATAAATCCACTCTCCTCCGCCCAGGCAACGTGAGATGGAGTTGGTCAGGGCTTTCTAACCATGGCAGAATTCTCATGGTCACAGGGCTGTGCAAGGGCTGCCACCATGAGAACAACAGGTGCATGCAATTTATGCTCAGAGTACTTTAATATCTTTAATCAGTCTCTCTAAGTCAAACCATATGATGTGCAGACCTAGACATTTTCCCTTTCAGCATCAAGCACTTCCCCTCCCCTTGGCCACAGTCTTAGCAGTGGCCAGCTGTGAAACCAGCCTTCTTTTGTTACTTAGGAGGAGATACAATGTTTACAGCAGTTACAGTTGATTGCATGGTGGTTAGTTTCCCATTTCTCCCTCCTGTCAAGGTGATGGCGGGTCTCTGAAGAATAAATCAGGATACCTGACTCTTGTGTTCTGCTCATTTCAGCTATAAATAGGTTAGTGGTTGCATCAAATACTGCATGGTGACCACTCTCATTAGGTTTGGCAGGTTTTTTACTGATAAAAAGAATTGCTTAATCCTTACCCCTCAGCAGACAGTCCACACACTGCTGACAAGTACTTGAGTGAGATGGGCATCTAGAATGTACTGTACTGTACTATTGCCTTTTCATCAAAGCCTGAGACGGTGGGGTAGTTACTGTGAACAGAGCTGTCGCCTACGAACATTCCACATGAGTGGCTCTTTGTTTTTCTAATTTCCTTTAGCATAAAATTAAAATATTAGATTAAATTCCCTATGACACAGCACATGGGTCATTTTTCTTGCTCCGTTCAGAATGGCTGTGGGGAGAGTGTGTTCATTGTCCTTCCTTGGCCTATGTTTGTCTTCTCAGTTCTTGTTGCCCATGTAATTTGTTAATGAGCCTCTTGGTAATTAAGATGGTGTAGTCATTTCATAACACCTAGCTGTTACGTGGTTACCTGTGGGGATTTCATGAGGAAGAGAAGGAATAGCCTGCCATGTTCTGTCCCTCGGTGGTCCACACTGGTGAGGGTTGAGAGAGCCATCAGGGTTTCAGGGCACAGCCTGCTTTCCCTTTGTGGCTTCTCAGAATACTCAGTGTTCTTTCCAACTCAAAGACCATACAAGGATTGGCCTCTGAGCCCTGTGAACACAGCAAATGATGGCTCCTACTTGTGTAATGCTGAACTGGTTATAAGTTATACTGGAAACAAATGTCTCTGTTGTGTGCAGTGATTTCAGTCTTTCTTCTTCCTATCACTTTCCCAGGTCTAGCTTTGGTTTGAAATCCACTAGAAAGCGACCAGTAAAAGCAGGTGACAAATTGATTTATGAGATGCTGGCTGTGCTTTCTCCCTGAAATGTGAACAATGAAATGTGAACTTCGTCTTTAAATATATTTACACAGGTTGTCACTGATGAATGCGCAAGGGGGAAGGAAGCAGGAAGGTTTTTATCTAGCCACCGACAGTGGAAACCCTCATGGAGGTGCAGTTTCTAACATGCTCAGAAAAAAGAAGGCCCACTCCCAGAGCTGATAAAGTGACAGCTTGCCCGTGTGCACAATATTGTCATCTCACTAACAGAAATGTACTGAGCCCTGTAACTCAGGAGGATGGACTTACTGTAATGTTTAGAGCACTACATTCAAGGTAACCTTTCCCTTTGGGGGGTTATGTGTAACTGAGAGGAAAAAAATCTTGACACCTCCTCTCCCCCCCACACACAAACTTTTTTTTCTTTGCTTTCAATGTGAAAATCACATTGTAAAAATTAGAACACATTTAGAGGTGAGAGATGAAGTGCAGCTCTTCAGGAGACAGATACATTTGAAAGACATCACATAAAAGGAACGCAGAGTATAAGGAGCTAAACCCAGACTCCTCCAACATCAGTGGCTGTGTGCTTCATGTTCATTGTGTGTGCTGTGAGAAGCGCACAGCTAGTGTTCTGGGTACTAGAAAGCATCCAGTTCGCTTTCAGGTTTTAAAGTACATGTCAGGACTTAAGTGGGGTAGACAGCAGCACTAATCATATTAAGCACAGTGTCTGACTCGCAGGGAATGCATAATTAATGCATTGTTTTAAAGGACCTAATATATTAGTCAGGGGACAGAGCGTCATGCATTGCTGGTGCGGGCAGGGGTGAGCAGCAGAGCCGTCCGCCCGGGTGCTGCCTGCTCCACCACAGCCAACTCAGCTCACTAAATCTACTTTGTTACATCTCTACTATGAGCCAAAGCTATCAGACAACCTCCATTAAAGCGTTTGCCACAGAGAACTCTCTCTGGGATAGTAAATGCTAATTCAGTGTCAATTAGAAAAATGCTTCTAACAACACACCGAGATTAATAAGGGGCGCTGTGTTGACTCATCCCTGGGACTTCCCCTAGTTCTGTATAAAGACGTGCCTTTCATTACCTTCTATTTATTATTTTAAATATGTTTAGCTTGAAGGCACTTTGCTATTTCATCTTTATTTTAAAATGGACCCAAATGTTTACTTCTCCATCAATATCCATTTAAACTTAAGCCATTTGGGTCTCACTGATTTAAATTCCTTTAGTCAAACCATTGAATAAAAGGTTCAGTATAAACTCTTGAATTATTGCATTCAAACACTTTTTAAAGTTTCTGATTTTTGTAATCCTCTACTTAGTCTCAAAGAAATATAATGTGTATTTTAAAAATAAATCCAGTATTAATAAACATCCTGTTTCCACAGCTAATTAACAACTGAAAGCTAAACCCTTTCTTTGCAAATTTCATACTTTTTGTCCTGAATGGGTTCAGGTTTTTGTACAGTATTCTGTGTTTCTGTGTGTGCATATTTTATACTGCCTCATTAAATAGTGTGTGTTTCGTAGTGACAGTGCTCACAGTTCTGTTTTTCTTATTATTTTTATGAAAATTATCCTCTGTTGCGCTTGGTGATGTGAGGGTGTGGAGCCCAGGGAGATAGATGCCTGCTGAGCGGACATGCAGAGGGTATTCAGTGACAGTGAGGACTTGATTGTGTTCCTGTAAACAGTAAGGCCCTGCTGAAGCGCTAGTGTACTGTTCTGTAGGGTTTGCAAATTATGGGGAAATACATTCAGTATTAATAAGTTTGAGCATTGCTGAAATGTGGTAAACTCTACTGATTTGATCTCACACATGTTTCTTTAGAGAAAGACATAATGACTAATTTGTGGGGTTTTTTTTGTAAAATAAAATCATAAATTTTTGACGAAGGACTAAATAATCTATGCATCATATTTATATGTTATTTTTGAACTTAAATTTTGAAAGAAAATGGTATGATTAAACAAGGCAGGAACAGTTTTTGTCTCTTTTAAGGAGTAGGCTATGAAGTAACTTTTAAGCTTAAACTGTTTTCTTTACTGAGCCAACTTCTGACTGTGGGTGTGCATTTTCTTTAATGATTTGACTGGATTCTTCTCTAAAGACTGTTATTCCTGTATCTCTTCTGGTGCTGTCTCCAAGTGCAGTTACAGCATAGAGGCCTCCGAGTGTAGTTAGCCACACTGTGCAATAAACATGCAGAGTCTTCTTACCTCCGTCTCCTCATGCGTTTATGCGCTAGGGGCAAGCAGATTATATTTGGTGGAATATAAGAATTTTTAAGATCACTGAGAAAAATCTAAATGTGGCAATATTTTTCCCTTACATTTATGTGGATCAGAACTATGAATATAGCTACTGATTTTCATCAAATAAATATTTCATGTTTTAATATAAGTGTTGCCTCAACAAGTTATGTAGTTGCTTTGTGTTTCCAATTAAAATATTAATTAATTTACTATCTTTTTACATTTAAAAGTGGGAGGTAATTTTTTTTGCATACTTAGATGTCTTTCTAATAACTGTGTGCTACTGAAAAGTTTGCTCTGAGTACCAGACAGTCCAGTAACATGACCACATCAAGTGAGTATGTTTAACTACCTTCACAAGTATGTGTTTTAACTTTTTTCCAAAAAGTTGCATTTTAACTAGAATCTTTCTAAGAGAGAGAGAGAGAGAGAGAGAGACAGCAGATGTGTTTGTGCTTTTTAAGTTACTACAAGGAACGCACACACATGGACACTAGCCAGGATCCGAGATTTATTGTAGAGGCTGCTATGAATCTGACTTTTCTTTTTTACAGCATAGGTACTTCATGTTTACTTTTACTTTTCATTACCTCTAATAGTTCAATCAATGGGTTTTACTGAACGGAATTCTTAATTATAGTTATAGACTTAAAAGTCTGAATGGATTATAGAATTATGTTATTTTATCTACATTTTGGTGATGCAATTTTGAGCAGTTTCATTTTCAGCTGTGATGCTATTTTTCTTATGTTTATGAAACTTAAACATTTGCTTTGAATGTTGTAGGTGAGATCTGTTTGATAAAAGACTCCCCCTGCAGTCATTAATTTTGAACACTATCAGATATCTATTTTATTTCATTATGCTGTGACTGTACTTCTTGTCTTCTTATTATTCTTGAATGTTTCTGGAACGGAGCTGCTTCCTCCTGCATATTCATTTGACCATAATATCCGTTAGAATTTAATAGTTTAGAGTATTAATTATCCAGAATTACTTTAATAAGGAGTGTATACATAGAGTAAGGATATTACTGTATTATTTGTATGTATGCATCTTTGTAAAAATATTTCCACCTTAAATATTTAGATAATTAGATAAAGAATATTGGAGGAAGGAAACAGGGTGCTTTGAGAGGGAGAAGTTAGACATATTACGGATGGATTTATGATCAGACAGGGTGGACTGAGCTATAGCAGGACCGTAGGATACATCAGTACTCAACTCTAAGAGAACACGTTTCAGGATATATTTTTAAATCTGTATTTCTACATTTATTTTTTTAACTCATTTCACATTCTTAAAAAAAAAAAACTATTTCTCTTTTAATTCCAGATGCTACAATTATGTTTAAATCCCACAGTGAAGTTTCTTCTCTCTGCTTAAATAAAACTTTATTTCAAGACATGTGCCAGAACTGCATCAGTATCTAAGCATGGTAACTGGTCCTCTACTGTCTCCTCCATGCCCTCTGAGGCCTCCAGTGCTCCCTTGCCTAGGCCACCAACCTTGGCCAAGTATCTGGGCATTTCTTCTGTTTTCTTTTATGTTTTTTGTGCTGTTGCTGCTGCTGCTAATGATTTAAGACAGGTTCCCACTGTTACCCTGACTGTCCCCAGCTCATACTCAGAGATCTACCTGCCTAGGCCTCCTGAGTGCTAGGATTAAAAGTGTGCATCACCACACCCAGGTTGTTTTATTTCACTTGAGGATTGAATATTTTGGATTCTTCTGCTGTTGCTTTTACATTACAGTTTAAAAGATCACATTTAAGTAATTTTTGAATCAAAAGCATGTGTGAATTTCCATACTAAAGCTTTTACCTTTTTTTCTTTCTGGTCTGTCTCCTGATTTTGTTATGAGAAAATAACATATAGTGGCCTTACTTCCGTATTGTAAAAGAGACTCTGAATACCCCACCCAGAAAATTGTGTACACTCAAGTCTTAGTCCAGAAGAAACTATAAAAGCAGGATGACATGAAATAGCCAGAAACTAAAAGTAGTCCAAACTTAGGCATCTCATTAGTGAAGATTATTTGGAATTCACATTTGTGAAAACATTGTAGAAGCTGTAAAATGATAGTTCAGTTAACTCAATAAATCTGTGAAGCTAAGAGATTTACAGTATTTTATAGAAATAGATTGAGGCAGCTGGGGAAATGACTCTGGGAGCTTGCTGCACCAGCCTGATGACCTGAGTTCAAGTCTCCGGCACCAATGTAAAAAGGCCCCTGCATGGCTGCACCTGTGAAAACAAGTGGAACCCAAGAGCTTGCTGACGAGCCAGCCTAACCAAAATGACAGGCTTCCAGCGCGTGTCTCCCAGCATAGAGACTGTATCAAGGGAATTCAAGAGTGCAGAGAACAGGCTACCCAATATCCTTCTTTGACCTCTGCGCACACACACACACACACACACAACCAGATGCACTCCCCTATACACACATGCACACACATGGGTACACCACAGATGCATATAACACACATATGATCTTTTGAAGAGTAGATTGATTGCAAATGGCAAAGTGTTACGGGATGACTGCAGAGTGGTAAGGAGTGAGGGACCTCTCACTGAGTACTTTGTTTATGCTGGTTGCCAACAGGCCTTTGTCTCTGTAACCTTGTGAAGGACAGGAGTTATCTTTATAGAGCCAACAAGACAAATTAGGCAAAGCACAGAAGCCCCTGGGTTTCTTTGTGCCCTCTACTCCCAGACTGAGTTCTTACAGGCCAAGGAGCCACCACCTCCTGGATTCTTCTCTAGGGAAGCTAGGGAGATGTTGAAACTTCCCCCGTGTCTGCCAGAACCCTTCGGCAAGAATTACTGGGAATAGGGAAGGGCAGGTTCCAGCCACCCGCTTGTTTCCACTGAGGGGAGTGAGAGCCTGTGAGGGGATTTGCTCTGGCCCTGGCTTTGCATGATGAAAGAGTTGCAAGTAACCGGAAAGCCTGGCCAATCACAGTGCATCATGAAAAGAGAGAGGGCCAGAAACAGGCAAAAACTTTATACCTTGTGTCCTGGTGGCACTGAGAAAGGAGAGTTAGGAAATGTTATCAAGCAGATTATTTCCCCTTAAAATAAAGCATACCCTAGCCTGCCTGGTTGTCACATGGTAGTACACACATCTAGGGTATTGTGGACTGCAGTTGCGTGGGAAACACCACACTGCCGTTCTTGGAGTGTGTCGAGAATGTATCTGATCCCCACTTCTAGGGCATCTTCCTGTGGAGAGCAAACACAGAGAATCACAGCGGCAGGAAACACTGGCAAGAACTTCCCTAAATAATGCACCTTCTCACCATTTCTGCCTATGTTAAAAATAACTTCTATTTGCTTTTGTCTGGATTGTAATGCCTATCACAGATCTATAGCTATGATAGAATTTAATCATAAACCAAATACTGAATCACTCTTCAGCCAAACATCATGAAATCACTGTTGATGAGGGGAGGAGATAAAGTAATTGGATTAGAAATGGGTGGTTTAAGTTTACACCATTTTATTATATCAGGAATTTTTGATATTTGAGCTGAGGCTTTCTACAGCTGTGCAGTCACTTGTGCCTGGGATACGCATATAAGCCAGGTGCTGTGACTTTGTCGTCTTACATTCCGAAGGGAGATAAGTTGTGGAGATGGCCAAGTATATTACTTTAGTAAGCTTTGCATGAAATAAAACACTGATCTTTCAACTCCTGCAGCACAGAGCTATGGTCTGTCCGGTCCCAGGCTTTTTGTTCTCTGCATTACTCCTCAGCTGTGAGGAGTGGAGTCCGTGGCAGTGGCAGTGTGGCTGCAGTTTCTGCTCTTACATTTTCTGTCCGTAATATTTTCCTAGTCACAAAGGTATGCATGTTAGTCTTGCAAATAGATTGCTCGCACTAGAGAATTCTTATGAAATATTAATTTCCTGTAGTACACCGTCATTGTTTGAACTTCTAAGCAGTTGGTTTGTAGAAATGAAAAGAGAAATCTCTGTAGCATGAGGAATACCTGTGCCATAGAGGATTCCTGGCTTTGTTTAATTTCCCTATGTCCATTTTGATTCTGTATCATAGCTTGGTATATTAAATTTAAAAATAAAATACTAAAGAAAAAGTATGTAGTTACTAACAGAAATTTAATGTTCAAATAATATGGAAGGGATTGTGTAAGAATGTTAAGTATTGTTTTCCGTTTAGTTCATTTTAGATTTATGCAATTCTGAAAGGAGCACAACCCAGTGGATCTGAGCTTCTGATGAAGTGGTTTAACTGTGTAACATGATGAGCGGCATCATGTGGGTGTGTGTACGGGAGATGACGTGTGCCGAGGAATATTTGTGACGTTCCCCAAGAAAATTGCTGCAACCTTTGGCCTAGTTCATTTAATAAAATTCTTTAGAACTCTCCGTAGATTCATTTTAAAAAATAAGCCACATGTATTCAAATGAGCCACTACTTATTTTATCAGCGGTGATGTGGTAATGTGTGGAAATCTGTGTTCGCATCCAATTAAATTGAGCTAAAGGCAGTTTCTGTACTTCCTGTAAAAACAAAATGTGAGGACCGTAAGTGACCTGTTTTCAAGTTACTGAGAGTGCTATAAAGTGCACATTTAAATTGAAACAAGTGAATTAATTGTTAATAAAATATTTCTGACCTTCTTTAAAAGAGGCTTTAAGAGACCCTGTAGCTACCCCTTACTCTGTACTGACTGTAGCTAAATTATACAAAATTAGACTATCAGGGTTTATGAGAAGTTCAGCCATAGTATTTCTGAAAAAAATAAATAAATATTGTTATTTTAAAATTGAGTTAGAATGTTGATCCTTGAAAAATTCCCGAGTGGTGGGTCCCATATCTATTTTTGTATGCCTGATTTAATTGAATTAACAGATTACAAATTATAATTGCATTCAATAATTCAAGACACTTGGTATACTCAAGATGTACCACTGATGATCAAGCCTTTGAAATACTACCACTGATACCAAATATATTAAAGCTGTGAGATTGTATCTGTTGAATTGGAAAAAAAAAAAAGCTAAGTTAGAGATCCCTTACATCCTGCCTTCGCTATGAAAGTCAAAAAATCACTAACTATGAAGTGTAAATTGAGAGACTTTTATCATAATTGAAATTAAGGAAATACCTGTTTCTTAAAACTTGTCTTTGAGTCAGTTTTCTCATTAGTTCCCAGATAATCTCAGTGAGGCTTTGTGGGATAGCATCCTAGGACTCACATGACATCTGAGGTGATACACAGGGTGCTTCGATTTTGCATGGATGTTTCCTGTCAGGCGACACTGAGCTGCTGTTTAGAGATCGGACTCTGTGGTCCCTGTGCTTTCAGTTGTACATTCTGGATGCTTTTTACTTTGTTGTCACAGAATTTCCTTCCATTTCATAGATTTTTAGTTTCTTCACTAAACTGTTTTATGATATAGATTGCACAATGTCTTTGAGTTCAGCAACTGTTACTGAAGAGAAAAAGAAAGAATGAATCTTTGTAATTGTTAAAAATCCATATAAATCTTTAGGAATACAGGGATATTCACCAGGACATGTTTACATGGATAGGAAAGCATTCTTAAAAAATGAAGAGACAAAGATACAAGTGTGTCTTTTTGGGTTTTTTTTGTTTTTGTTTCTGTTTGTTTGTTTGTTTGCACTGACATTTTTAAACTAGTTATCAAGAAATCTGGCAAACAACTTATGTTTAAAAGTATTTGTTTCTGAAGAAAAGAAAAAATTTAACTAGGTCCTGAGGTGCTTTAGTGGCTGTTTTTATTGGAAGATAAAATCCATCCTCCCTTGTCGGCAGTGTTTCAGAGCCCAAAACAAGCCTGTAAAGTATGAGACATTGTAAGACTGTGTAGACCAAATGTCTTCACCCCCAGAAAAGCACAGAACACACATCACATCGAAGAAACTGAGCCTACTCTCCACGACCATGTGCTGGGTACAACAGGACTGAGAAGGGTAAGCAGCACTGTTGCTGAACTCGTGGGACGAACCTGCTTCAGGAGTAGGGCTGGGCTTGGCATGGACAGATTATGTTGCCTCAGTATTTTCAGTTAAAATACTTGTTTGAGAGCATCATAGAGCCAATGCAGCTATAAGCAAAACTAGAGATTCCACATGCCTTTGGTCCAGGTTTCCCTAGCAGTGATGTCATACAGAACCTGAGGACAATAATGATCTGTTGTGTCTTGAAATGTTCTTTAGTCTGTCCAAATGGCACTGGTTTGGTTATGGTTTTTGGTTTTATTGTGGTTTGTTTATTTGTTTGTTACTTTATTCTGATTATAGAATGGTACATAACTGCATGTAAAATTATCTTTAAAATTAATAAATATTCAATCAGATTACCAATACTATTAGACATAAGTACAAACCCGTACTACATAGCAGTTTGTTTCTGGATAAGTAAACACTATAATTACACAGTGGAGTGCTCTTTCCTTTCCTATACAATTTGTTTGTTCTTTTGGCAGACTTTATTAGAATCTCTGTCTAGATCATTTGTATATAGAACTTATAAAATCGCTATCTGTGGGTACTTTTGCTAGTTAACTTTTTATAATAAAGGGAACTGTTGTGTTGGGTAAGAAGCTGTGTTCAGTAGTAATTTAGCAAACTGATCACTTATTTTAGGCTGGATTAGTCGCTCTCCAGTTTTGTTCTAGGCCATAAATCCCTTGCACTAGTACTGCCTGAAACATAAGTCCTGTATCTGCTTCAGGTTATTCTGTTTTAGGAGACTAGGAATACACCCTCGGGCCCACGTGGGTCACTGAGGGCTGCAGAAGAGCCCGATGCTGTGTCTACACCAAGAGCTAGACTGTGGGGAGCAGCTGTTTGCTAGCTCCTGAAGCTTGCTGGCCTTGTGTCGTTGAAGAAACAGGGTACTGATGTGAGTGTGTGTGGAAGGAGCATCATTTCATTCCCAGATGCATTCAGATATGAAAACACTTTCTTTCATAGGCTTAGTCTGTAAACCGTGGGGATTTCTAGCATGGAACTTTACACCTGTGCTTCATTTGACATATTTTTCAAAGCCACAGCCAGGAATTCAGGAAGTTGAGCAGCATGGACTAGACTTTCAGAGCCCAAACCAATCCTGTGGATTAATACATTTATCTAACAGAATTGCGGTTGTTTGGGCTGGTTGGTTGGTTTCACCTAGCTTTTATATTTTTCTGTTTTAAGTAATTACTGGAGACATTTAAACTAGTGAGTTAGCTTATAGATGGAGATAGAGAAGCAGGAAGCATCAGCCTAGACCTAAAAAGAAATGGCGATGGGAGAATGGAATGGTAAAAGTATTCCGTCTCCCTTAACTACACCAGTATGTTTCAGTAAGAGCAGAAACCTGCATAGTTAGACGGTCCTCAGCACAGGTGTCAAGGGTGACATTCGCAGCCTGTATGTCGCATTAGTGCTGTGTGGAGAGGCAGTGTATGCAACACAAAATACTTGTGGTACGTGTGCAGAAGCAAGGCTGCGGGAAGTCATTTGATGTACCTTGGATGAATACTGCCAGAACACTCCAGATTCATCGTGGCTTTGACTCTGCTTCATAAACCTTAACTGTTGTCCACATTCAGTGATGCAGTGCAACATGGGGTCGTGATGCACTGTGTGCCAGATGGACGCTCAGAGTGGTGGTGTGGAACGAGGCTGGGAACCAACAGGCCTGGGCAGGCGTGAGGGCCATGGCCTCTGCAGGATGCCCTCAACTTTAAAGTGAGAGTAATGTGGGTCCCAAATAGGACTGGAGTGATGGTTACTTGAGATAACACTCAAAAGTGTCTCATCCTTGGTGTGAGTGAGTCCTGGGGAAGAGTAATAGCACTGGGAAATTCTGACTGAAAGTGCCGAGCCTGGCTGTAGCTTGTCAGTACTCAAGCACTGCAGACTACTCTGGTGCCCCTCGGTTTGCTTATCTTTTGTGTTTATTCCAGCACTCACTGCTTGTGATGAATGTGTGTCCTAAGTTAGCCTATTAACCCTCATGAGGTTAGCTCATAATTCAAATGAATTATTTGTTCAAAACAAATTTGCCACTTGACTCATTGGAAATAATATTTCTTTAGCTGAGAGTGTATGTGATTCTTCAACTGGAAAATGGGTTTTAATGAAGATTTTGCGAGGCATATTGGTACATGCTTTGAGTCCTAGCTCCCAGGAAGCAGAGGCAGGCGGGTCCATGTGAGTTCCAGGCCAGCCAGCCAGGGCTATGTAGTGAGACCCTGCCTAAGTAAATCGTTTCAGATTTTATTAGTGAATTTTTCCTTTAAGACTTTCAAATGAAATAACCTCGGCACATGGAGGAGATGGCTCAGCAATTGAGAGTTGCTTGCTGCTCTAGAGAACCTGAATTCAGCTCCCAGTACCCACAGGCTCACAGCTGCTTGTAACTCCAGTTCCAGGGATGTGACACCTTTTTGATTGTCTTGGGCACTCACATACCCATAGGTAAAAATAAAATATAAGCTTTAAAAATTAAAAAAGAGAAGTAACCTCAGCACATTTTTATGTCTAAATAAGTAATATTCGTTAGCAGTTAAACTAAAAACTTGTATCATGGAACTGGTGGTCAATTGGTTCACTAAAGTGCTTGTATTTGCTCTGCAGAGCATATGTGATAAGACAGTGTGTGCCCTCCCAGCCCTGGGAAGGTGGCGGCTCACGGGTCTCTGGGATCACTGAGCACACAGCTCAGCCTACTGGGCAAGGCCAATGAGAGACCCTGTTTCAAAAATGAGGTAGATGGTGACTGATGGACAGCACATGAGCTTGTTCCCTGTGTGAGCTCTACATGCGTGTGCACATGTGTGCATGTGCACCCCCCCACACAACAACAGGCACATAAACATGCTAACACAATCTCACATTGTTTGCAGACTTGAACAGTTTACTCATAATCATCACAAAGTTAGATGAGAAGATGGGGCACGTAGAAGCTGCTCTCTTGCAGTGTTCCTCAGCTGGTTTGCTGTGCTGTACACCGGGAACAAGAGGAACAGTGGTAGACAGCAGGGCTCTCAGTAGCGGTGAGCGCTGAGGCCAGGGTTAAAAGGACAAAGTGCTGAAGAGCAAGAAACTTTCAAACAGGAAGGTTCTCCATAGCAGCTTGTCCTGGCCTCTGTGGAAAGACCCTCCTCACACTGACTTTCAAAGTGTTTTATGAAGAAATTTTACAGTTCTAATGTGTTTGGAAAACTCTAAATTTAATGTGGCTTTAAAAATGTAATGTTGAACTTTGAAAAACTTTCCACACCAAACCATCTACAAATCCCTTGTAAGAAACACATAGCCACATCTATGTGTTATTTATTCTGTTTATGACTTGTCTGCAGCTTATTATAATAAAGGAAACTTTGAAAATGAACAGAAAACTCAGAGCCCACTCTGAACCCAACATTGATGCTAAGTGCAGCATTAGTTTGCTGTCTCCCCAATTACTACGCATCCCTTGATTGTTTTTAGTCTGCCTGAGGTTTTAAGTCCTTTTCCTCACATTCTGTCCTTTCCTCTAGTTTTTCTTCCAGTTTTTACCTGTTCAGAGCAGTGCAGTACTGAACACTGCTTATCTGGTGCGTGGCTCCTCCTTCCCTGGGTGGTTTCCTTTAGATGCAGTTTCCCATGGACAGACATAGTTTCAGAAGTGCAGTAACTGGCAGCACTTTGACCCCATTTTCCCTCCTCTCCGTCATGAGGGTGTGCCTTTTCCCTACCCAAGTGACAGAAGCAGTATATGCCTGTCTGCATAGTCTTGTTTCATTTTTAAGCTCTTGGCATGTCCATCAGACCTTCCAGGAAGCAATTCACACTTAAGGTTGTTAGGTACTGTGTGTGTTCTGCACACAGTCAACAGCAATCTTCAGAGAGTTTCCTCACAGAGTTACAGTGTTGCAACTGATTTCTTTGCCCCATAGCTTTTAGTTGTTTGACTTATTTTTAATTAGCAAATAATAGCATGTTCTGTTGTATAATTGACATTTTTATGTATGCATAGATTGTAAGATGACCAAACTAGTCTAATTAGTGTATCCTCACCACAAATACTTACCCTTTCGTTGTGATGAGACCACTTCAGTCCACTCTTAGCTCCTTGAAATAGTCAAGGCATTAGGAAATAATTGCCACGGTGCTGTGCAATATATCATGTAGTAGCAAATTTCTTTTAAAAATAACTTTTGGCTGAGTGATTGTCACGCTGTGATGATAAATGGTAAAGGAAATGATGCCTCAAATTTAGTTACTTATTAGAACCATCATTTTGAAAAATCACATCCGTTTACACTAGGGTCTCTCTCATGGCTGCTAGTCATCTATTATTTAAAATTTTATGCATGAGTACTGCCTGAGACTTTTTGACTAACCATAACTTGTAGTATTAATTTCTCTGTCCTACATCACATTTTGTATTAGAATGTTTAAAAGTAACCATTATTAAATGTCAGTTGACATGTGTACTTTTGCCTCTACAGACAGCTCTGTATAGGAATAGGGACTATTTTAGTTCATTGTCCTTCTGGAGTAAGAACAACTAAACTCTAGATTAGTGTGGTAATTGTTATAAAATTTGGCATCACAGACTTTAGATTATAAGGAATTTATCATCTAATGTTGCCTTATAGTATGCACCATATATCTAAGAAATCTATTTACCTTTTCATTTTTTTATTCATTTTGTGATCATTGGAATAGTTATTGTTAATACTCTATTCTAGAATGTTTACCTTAGAATCCCATTGCCTCAGATCCATAGAGATGGCTTTGTTGGAAATGTTGCTTGTCACTAAGCCTGATGACCCGAGTTTGCTCCAAGATCTAGATGGTGGAAAGAGATTGTCTTCTGACAGCCATGTGTACAGCAGGGTGAACACAAGCCCACATAGGTATACATTGAATGAGTAGATGATTGATTGATAGATAGATAGATAGATAGATAGACAGACGGACAGACAGATAGACATAATTTCACTCATGCACTAAAGAGGAATAGTACATAATGTGAAAGGATTTCAGAGGCTACGACATGGCTTGGTGAGTTAAATTTGATCTCAGGAACCCACATGGTAAAAGGAGAAAACCAACTCCCCAAAGTTGCCCTCTGGCATGGCATGTGTATACACACACAAATATAAATAAATAAATAAATAAATAAATAAATAAATAAATAAAATGTGGCTCGAATTGTCTTGTTTCATTTTGTTTATGAGATAGCTGGCCTGAAACTTAGATCTGTCTGTCTTTGCCTCCAAGTGCTAAGATTATTTATACATACATACATACATATATACATACATGTCACAGTTCATGTGACATTTCTAAAGTAAAGTCTGATGTGATGTTTACTTATCTGTATAATTCGATACCAGATATCATTTACCATGTGTCTTTGGGGTCTGTTTTTCACCATTTCTTATTTTAATAAACATACTGCTAATATCTAGCCTTCTCTCCTTTTGATGTCCCCTTGCTTCGCTACAAGGAAGTTTAAAAAAAAAAAACAAACCAGCATCTCTTAGAAAACCATCTTTCCAACCTGGGCCTGTAATCCCAGGCAACTGAAAGCTAAATAAAGAGAATTCTGCTTTCAAGACTTGCTTGGGCTACAAGGAAGTTCTAGACCAGCCTGAACAACTTCTGAGGTCCTATCTTAAAATGAAATTAAAGAGCAGACTGGGCACACAGTTTTTTGGTAGAGTATTTATTTAGAGAATTCACTATGCTCCAGGTTCAACCTCCAGTTAGGACCAAGACAGCATCTTCCAGTTAACTGAAACCCAGTATTTGAAATTAAAAATATTAATTGCTTCCTGGCCTTTTAGCTAGGATCAAGTATAGTTCTGTTTTCATAAGTCTAATGTCGCATGTAGCCTCTGTTTGAAGTATATAAATGGAGTTTTGGAGCAGAGAGATAAAATGGAGGCCTGCTCCCTCAACCCCCATACCTCACTTATTGCGATACCTTCAGGAATGGTGCACCCCTTCAGAGGACTAAACTAAGTTTTTAAAAAATTTAAATAATAATTCAAAATAAGTTTAGCTATTAATACATTTTACAGGATGTTTAATGATAAACTAACATTTCTTTCTTCAATTTGTATTTGTCACAAGATTTCATTCCCATTTTACATGTACAGCTAAGAAGGAATGCCACAGTGCTTCCTGTCTTTTGAGAATTACGTCAGAGAAGTGACTTAGATATATGAAACTTATTGTGATTCTCTTAATTATTGGGATTTGATAACCAAACAGAACCCATCTCAGCTCTCCTGAGGCTCACTAATAGAAACTGTTGTCACAAAGCAGTTACTTTCTGGGTGTTTTAACAGGTTAACCTGGGACCTGGAAAGACGAATTAATAGTGACGAGTACTAGCTGCTCTCTCAGAGGACGAGGGTTGAGTTCTCAGCCCCACAACCAGATCTAACTCCAGTTCCCCAGGATCCGTTGTCCTCTTCTGACCTCTGTGGGCAGCTATACATATGCAAGCAAAGCATCCATACACATTTTTTAAAAAGCCTAATAAATCTTAAAAATGTGTGTCTGATTGATGGAGTTTAAAGTTCTATTTAGCAGAAAATTAAGAATAAATTCCTACTGTACCACTCAGTTAGTTTACGTATTTGTTTGTTAAAGTTAAGGAGTCACTGTAAAACCAATTGTGAATTTTATCTTGTTTTTGTTGTTGTTGTTATTTTTTGTTATTTTGCTTTGGGGTTGTTTTGTTTGGTTGTTTTGTTTTCAGTTTTTAATGTCAAGGCTTTCCTGTGAAGGGTTGGCTATCCTTGGAACTCACTATGTAGACCAGGTTGACCGAGAATTCACAGAGATACACCTGGCTCTTGAGTGTGCTAGGATCAAAGGCATGTGCCACCACTGTTGGGCCTGATTTTGAACTTTGATCCTTATCATGGCTTCATCTTTCTTAGCAACACTTAATATTTTGTATTTATTCACATACCAGAAAAAAACATTTTCACCATTTACTGTTAGCAGGAGACTTGGAAATATTTAGTGTTGATTCAGACTTCCCCTGCATAGTTGGTTGGCCATGTTGCTGTCCTCAGGCCCCTTGGTGAGGTGGGAAATGTACGTAGTGCTTTCCAGAACAGCATTACTCAATAAATGATTTTCTGTGGCTTCTGAGAGAAAAGCCTATAAAGGGCTTAAGTTCTGAGGGTTCTGGGCAGTTACCCAGCATTCCTACTCATCCTGCATGACAAACATCTTGCCCTTTGGAAGGAATTTCCAGCCTTCCCACATCTTTCAGTAGGAACTGCTATCCCCTTCTCACACACAGGCGGTCCGCTTGTGCACGTACTCAGCTTACCAGCTACAGCGAAGGCAGTTTCAGTCAGCAGAGTGAAAGCAGAACAGGCAGAATACAGGACAGGACAGTTGTTAAAACCTGATAGGAGTATCCCCGTCAGTGACTGCCTTCTGCCACCCATGTGTGCAGAAATAGCCTCGTACTTTTCTTTTCTCATTTAATGCGAGTGTATTCTATTGTTATTTATTATTTCAAGGGAATGTTTCTTGCTTTTACTTACTATTATAGTTTTCCACTAAGATTCACAAGGAAACATATTTTTGTAATATTGAAGTTTTGTTGAGGTTGGAATGTGCTGTGATTTGCTCCAGAACAGCATCTCAAGGGCGTGAAGAATACAGTGTCTCATAATGACCAGGTCATTTCCCTCTATAAGTTCATAGGGTCTAAAGTTCAAAGATACACTGTAATGTTTGGGGCAGTTCATAGAAAGCAAATGTAACTACCATTTAAAAGGTCAGTGTATGTAGCACTGTTTGCTGATAAGCAGAGTAAGAAAGGCTTGCATTCTTCCCTCCTTCTGCCCCTCCCCTTCCTTCTTCTGCCTCTCCTCTTCTGCTGCCTAGAATAATCTCTCACAGATGATTAGACAACAGGTGCCAGGAGAGCGAGGCAAACTGGCTTTGTGCCACATGTGCACAGTGGAGATCCAGTGTCACCACAGGTTTTGGTGTATCGCTATGTCCTTCCACGGGAAGGGATAACCCAGTTGAAATACATACTGCAGCTCCTGAGGGATTAAGTGTTTCCTTTGCTTTATAGTACAGAATTTTACAGTGTCTTTGTTTGGGAGTTCTCAGATTACTTAATGATTTCTCTAACTCCCCACCCCTACCCACTGTGACCAGATGTGTATTACAGCAGCGTTTGACCCTCTTCAGGTTGGCCGATTTCATTGCACAGCTTGTAATATAGCTTTTCTTTATTTAACAATGACATTTAAGTGTTTTGCATTTTAGGGAGCCAATTCAGAGTCAAGATATTGTTCAATTGATTAATCTTTAATCTTCTATTGTTTAATATTGTTACATTTCATAAGATGCGTGTATAGTGTTTCAGTTGTAGATAGAGAACTCTACAAGAATATTATTCATTAATCAGATTTGTGTCTATATTAAGCCACAACTGGAGTAGTGCTAATTGATCATTTTCCAGTCTTTTTAAATTGAAGAGTTTTTGTTTAGTTTTGCAGTTTCTGTTGATGCCAGTAACTTTGGGTAAGCTTTGGCGCATTTATTTACTTTTCAAAACAGCTTTTAGAACTCACTATTTTAGGAATCGACTTTGAGGGAATTATAGCCTTTGGCAGCTGTTTGAATGGAAATTCCATAGAGCTTCCTTAGAGGTTTTAGAAGACTCAGTTCACCCTGGACTCCATTGAGGAAGCATGGAGTTGTGAACTCAGCTCCCCCCCTCTCTCCAGTTCACCTTGTGCTGAAGTAGACAATGCTCTTAGAAGACGTGTGGTGCTAAGAGGAGAGGCTGCCTAGGGAACACTGGGCTTGTTCAGATGCCCAGGAGCAGAATCCATCGCTGAGAGACACAAGCTAAATCTGCTGAAAGGGGCGTTGGTGCGCTGAGTTTCCGGGAAGAGAGGAGACAGGAGCGCCAGCTCACGCTGGACCCTAGCCATGGGTTCACAGCATTAGGGGAAGAGGCTACACATGGTGTCAGGCTAAGAGTAAGAAAGGAGTTTGCGTCCTGTTAGAGGGAGCCAGTATTCAGTAACAGAGTTACCAGTGATGAAGGTGGAGGAAGGAGAAAAGAAACAGTTGCTTGAGATGGCTGCAGTGAAAGCCCTCCCTACAGCCCACTAGAGCTGAGTTCAGGGTGCAGTGGGGTTGGGGGAGTAGTGAGACCCAGTGGACCTTGGCAGGCCTGTTGTGAGAACAGCGATGTCCCACATGGTAGCGTTTTACAGTAAAGTACTTCTGTACAGGCACGGCTCACAACATGCAATCTAGGGAAGCCTAGTCAGCCCTGATATGGGTAAGCAGGGCCCCACAGGTAGTAGCATGGTGTGTGCAGTGCTGAAAGCATGCCTCTGAAGACCTGGCAGGTTGCTTAGAAAGGGCTGTGTAGAGAGAGGGAGAGAGCAGAAAAGTCCAGGACCTCAGTGTCTCTGAGAGCTTTGCAAGCCATGTTGGAGTATTCACTTCATTCCCTGAGCCGGACAGGGCGGAGGGCTCTGCCCGTGTTTTATGCTGGAAAAGAACATGACCAGCTTAGCTCCTAGAAAGATCACTGACTGCTGTATACAAAGTGAAAGGAAGGAGGTAAGGGGATTGGGGGGAGGAGGTAGAAAAAGTAGCTAGTGACTAGGAGGGCTGAGCCCATGGAGTACTCTGGGGATGGAATGGTGACTGGTCACATATGACCTATTTGAGATTAGCATTTTGTCTTTCTATGTGACTCTGTGGGAGAACAGACTATGATTGATTAGGGTTCCCTCGATGCTGATTTTGTTTTGGATGAGCTTAATAATTATTTTATTCAGTTAACCCAGAGAGGGGCTATCTAGGTGTTGTATCAGTTAGGTAGAAACTTTGGTTTGGGTTCTGAGACAGTTTTGTCATGCAGTCAGTAGGCTCTAACTCGCCATCCCCTTGATCCCCTTCAAGGCTGTGATTAAAGATGTGTGCTGGCAGCACACCTGGCTTGGGATTACTTTCAGTTTTTTCTTAACTAGAAAATGCAAGGTCTTTATAGACACTGAAAAATCGGGAAGATAAGAGTAATAAATCACCCTCCTCACTCCTCAGAGACAGGTATTATAAATATTTCCATTTCCTTCCATCTTTTGTCAGAAAGCAGTATTTACAAATTGAGATCCCCCTGGCAGGAAGAGAAGGTCACTTTATAGTAGAGGCTCTGAGAGCGAGGCATGGCTGGGTTTTCTTTTACTGTAGGATGCAGTACTTGCCTTTAATAAGGACTAGGTTATGTTTTGAGCCTTTCTATTTTTTTTTTTCTTTTGAGGACAAAGCCTTCATGAGAGATGGCCTGTGTGACCTGTTAAAGGAACACTGCCCAGTCACCATGTGCCTGAAAGCCACTTTTGATGAATGCCAGACTGCCTGTGTTTGATATTTCAAATACCTGGGGGGGTGGGGGTGGAGGGAATCTCAATGGAAATGAGTCATAGTTTGTTTATTGGAGGTAGACCAGTAGGACATGGGTAACAAGGGGAAAGTGACAGCTGACAGTGCATCTTAACTGGTTTGTAAGAAGAGATGATGTGTGGGTCCTGCTCGTGCCCCTCTCTGACTTTTTTATTTTTTTAAACATTTCCTTTAATCTGGCTGGAGATTGATGGAGGTATTATCTTGAGCTGTTAGGAGCTGTGAGCTAGATCGGAATGACAAACACACATTGCCAGCTCTTGAGGGGATGGATGGAGTAACAAGCTCTGCACTGCAGAGTTTGCTCTTCTGTAGGGTCTTTGGAGAAATGTCGCTCTCACTCTGTGTTGGGGGGAGGGGTGGGGTGGAGCAAAGATGTAGCTTGTTACCTAGTTGGCTATTTTCCCTCCCTTGACTTACAGACATTGTAAGTGGCTTTAAGGTACCTTTAAGGTCTGCCTAGCACCTTCAAAGCTTCTGAGTGTGATCCTTTTCTTTGATGTATAGAAATTAGCACGTGTGGTTTATGTGGGAGCAGTGTGTCACAATGTCTCCACCAGCACCACCCTGCGCTTTCAAGACAGTCCCAGGGCTGTGGGTTCTCAACTTTTCTCTTAAGACTAGCAGGGACTCAGCTTCCTGGATGTGATTCTGGGATAGGAGGCAGAGAAGACTGGAGCCTACTTCCTGCTTCCTGGAGCGAGTGTTTGTGCAGGAACAGACAAAGCAGACTCGAGACCCAGGAGGAGCCAGAGCAGTGATGGCTGAAGTCATGTGAAGGTGACTCTGCAGGTGGCGCAAGGTGCAAGAGCTAGCAAGGCCCTGTCCTCTGGGCTAGGCTGACTTTTGTTTCTATTGCTTCTCACTCTAGGAGTGTAAACACATAGCTAATCTTGGAGCTGCTGGAGGGCAGGGCGCCTGAAGCTGAGGGTGTGACAAGGCTGTGCGCCTGAGGAAGAAAGGAAAAGTTCAAAATGAAAAAGGTCCAAACGATTGGTGGATTTTTACAAAAATAGACTGAGAGGAAAAAACTCTTTTGAAAATTTAACCTAGACAGAAAATATATTGTTTGTTGAGGGAAAAAAATGAGGTATTTGTTGCTCTGGTGTTTGGAATTTCTTCTTCCTCATGCTCCCAGGACAGTGCAGTACCATGAAGCTTTCAACTAAACTGAAGGAGAGGTGAGGACCTTCCCGATCACAGCCCCCAGCATTGGTCTCTCCTCCCTTTTTATTTTCTCTTCGTGACATTCTGTGGCCACTGGCAGTCACATTTCCCTGGGCACTGCCTTGTACTGTCACAGGGAGTCTCAGCTGGTCCAGTTTAGATGAGATAGGCTCTTAGGAGACTAGAGGAGTGAGGTGAAGTTACTGGTCCTGTGGCCACTCAAAACCCTTCTGTTAAAAAAGCAGCTTAAGCCCATGAGAGACTGTGAGCTGTCCATCTCTCTCCAGCCTGTCACTCTCAGTGTGCTCTGAACTCTCCTGGGTACAGTTAGTTCATCCTCTTTGTTTTATTTTTTATTGCATGGCCGATAAATTTAAGCCTCCAAGTCAGTAGTGTTTGGCTACAGGACATGTGTCTGTGCTGAGTCAGCACGTTCTTCCTTCTGCTCTGCAGCCATACATACAGTTCAGCAGCCACTTCACAGCATTCATGTTGTTGTAGGTGGAGCAAGGAACATGTGGAATGTGACATAGAACATGTGGAAGTCTGACCATACTCTATATGCCTTACTTCCCATTCCTTTTATGGGACTCATAGCATCTTGAGGTCAATCTCCCTTGGGTGTAAAGGAAATTGTACATTCTGAGAGTTCATATCATATTTGTCTTTTATATTCAACACATTGCAAGAATTCAAGTTGTGCTTCAGAAATAGTTAAAGCCATGAAAGCATTATAGACAAAAAAAAATATAAACCACAGGGAAACATGAGTAGGCAGTGGCTGCTACATGTAAGATCTACAGTCTAACTGCTGAAGCGCATAAACTTTCGTCTGATCATACTGTGCTCTGTGTTTTGGAAATGCGGTTTAAATATCTAAACCAGGGCAATGACCTAACTGAAAGACACTCTATAAAATGCATGGAAAACAGAGTCAAGCAGCATGAGCTCTGATCCCTTGGTGTGTGGAAGGAGTGTTATACCCTCACTAAAATGAACCCTAAGTCAGTTAGCATGGAATTTCTGCCCAGATGTTGCTTTTGCGAAATTGAGGCCCTCATGGAGTCCAAAGCTGCTGCCGATCTGTGGCATTCTGGAGTTCTCTGCTGCTTTCTACTCCCAGTCACCATCTTTAGATGCCTGACTCCCCAGAAGTACAGGAACCGTTCCATCTTTCCTATCTGGATGAACTAATTCGTGAAAAATCCTGTATAATGAGCAAGCATATGTGTGCACACCCATGACAGAGCTCAAGCCCTAAAGAGTGTTTACCACCAGTCTCTATATCGTGTTAGAGAAACCCTTATAGACAGCAACATAACGTAGTTTGTGACTGAGATCATCATTAGTCCCATGGAAGGAAACTAAGACAGAGTTTTCAGACCAGAAAGAAAAAGTCATTTAAAAAAAAATGTATTTGAAAATTGGGGTAAGGAGGTGATGTGAACATTTATAAGAAAATCTTTTAACATGAGACTTCAGCTAATTCAGTACAGAATGTGGATTCTTTTGTTTGTTTGTTTTGTTTTTTGTTTTTTGTTTTTTTGAGACAGGGTTTCTCTGTGTAGTCCTGGCTGTCCTAGAACTCATTCTGTAGACCAGGCTGGCCTCAAACTCAGAAATCCGCCTGCCTCTGCCTCCCAAGTGCTGGGATTAAAGGCATGCGCCACCACTGCCCACAGAATGTGGGTTCTGATAGGCAGATCACTGTGAACACTTACAAATTATACATCACTTTTTACTGACTATAACAGTCCATGCCTATAAGCATTGCTTGCACTGATGGCTCATAGAATGTTCACTGAGGACTCATTTGCATAGCATTATACTGTTTCTCTTTAATGTTAAGAATCTTATATTCACATCTCAAAAAGTCTGCCCCTTGGATTAATAGGTAAAGAAAAGCCTCTTTAAAACAAAATTTTAATTGCATGTATGTAATTAATACACGGGTGTGTGCTGCGCCTATGGTTAGAAGCATCAGCCCCATAGAGCTGGGCTATGGGTCATTGTGAGCCACCTGATACTGGATACAGAGGAGTCAAGAGCAGTACATGCACTTAACCACTAAATCACCTCTTTGGTTCCAAGTCAAGCACTTTCAATAGTAGCCATGTTAAAAGTAAGTGTAGAAACGCGTGTCAATGATAACTTGATCAGAATGTCAGACCCACAGTGAGTAACATAAGGGATCAGCTTTTCTGCAACCTAAGCACTGAGCAGGTCAGGTAAGGCTATTTGGCTTGTGCATGGTGCTAGGTCCATAAACAAAGCCATGAGCAATAATGCAGAGGAGTAGGGCAACAATGTGGGGTCTGAAACACAGTGACCAGGGAGGACAAACCTGACCGTCTGAACTCCTGCAAGAAGCTGCTACTGATGCTCCAGGTGATCTGCAAAGAGCTGGTGCACTTTGCCAGAGAGCAGCAAAAAACTTGGCTCAAGATCTTCAGGAGCTGGAAGAACTTGGAAACCAGCTGCAGCCTGAGGAGATCTGTCCTCAGCTGGACAAGCTGCAGGCCTGGTGTTGCTGGAAGCCAACAGTGTATGTATGGCCATCAGATCTACAGCTGAGTGTGAGCTACACATAGGACCTGACACCATACCAGCTTCCCAAGAATCAGCATGGCTTCACATCTCCTTCCAAATCTCACTAAAGCTCTGTGACAGACTCTATCCCACAACTACACAGGAAGAAACTTTGGGCACTGTACTTCCAGGATAGGCAAAGTGACGTGAAACAGAGCCATCACAGTTTGTCCCTCTGAGCATGGCACTCAGATGCACCTTTTAAGCATATTTAATTTCCAAATAATAGACCACAGCAGTATGTTATTTATGTTCTTACAACCACCGTACCAAGGCATTAACATCCCCTAAAGGAGAAAAGGCATTATTTGTCTTTGGATGTTGTACGCTTTCTTCAAGCTTTTTGGCTTCTTGATATTGTACAGCTTATACTAAGTAAGATGTGAGAAGCAAACCAGTAACCAACACTTAAGAGACTTTGGATTTTTAAAGTGATGTTATATATTTTAAAGAGACTGAACTTTTAAAATGTTTGAATGTTTAAAGACTGTGGGACTTACCAATTTCCAAAATAATTTAGGATACAACTTTGCTTGATTCTTAATGTGTGTGTCCTGGTTATTACTTTGTCAACTTAACAAAATCCTCCTGAGGATTCTGAGAAAGAAAGCTGAACAAGAAGAGTCATGGGAGCAAGCCAAGAAACAGTGTTCCTCCATGGTCTTCAGTTCCTACCTGAGCTCCTGCCTCGGCTTCCCTCAGTGATGGAGTATGTCAGATGAAGTAAACCCTTTTTTCACAAGATATTTCTGGCCAGTAGTATTTGATCTCAGCAATAAAAAGCAAACTGAGACAGAAATTGGTACCAGAAATAGAGTATTACTGTAGCAGACCTGGCCATGCTACTTTGGGGAAGACTGTGGGTGTGTTTGGCACCTGGGGCTAGAAAGGCCACTGAGTGCTCAGAGCTTAATGACCTATTAGGGGATGAGAATACTTCTGATCAGATGTGATTTTTCAGGAGGAAGAACAGACCCTATCAAGACTGTTGAGATTGTTGACTAAGAATTTGGGGCAATGAAACATTTCCTTTACTAGGACAATTGATGGTGACTAACTGGGGCTGAAAAATCAGCTTTGATTAATAAGAGACAAGCATCACTGAGATAAAATCTTCTTGAAGTGTTTTCCCAAGTTCAGCACACAGAAGCTCTGACATAGAAGGGGCCAGGGCCAGCGCATTCTGGCAGGCAAGCTTGGTCTGCCGGGTGCTAAGTTCTAAAGGCATGCAGCAGTCCTAGAAATAGCTGAGACCTCTCACTGAGAGGCCATGCCACGAGAGACATTGGTAAAGGTGGAGCCTGAGTTGCATTGGAAACACTAGGATCGAAGGGGTCATGAAGAGAAGTTGAAGCTTGACACCATGCACCGGGGTCAGAGTCCATGAACATGCCCTAGAGAGGTTAGTGATACAGGTGCAACCTGTGGAGACCCTGCCATACTGGAGATGACAGACTTCCAAGGGCAGTGACAGGCATGGTGTGGAGCTGGCCTGAGCCTATGAGGCAAGCTGTGTGTGCTAAGTAAGGATGGCAGAGCTGAGAGGGGAGAGCTGTCCTCTGGAGCCCAGAACATCAGGAGTGTATCCCAGATGCAAGACACTGAGCTGCAGGACTTGATTTACACTGTTGGAATTTGGTTTTCATTTGGTTTGTTTGTAACCATGTCCTGGCTCTTCCTCCTTAGAATAAGAAGTTTGTAACTTAGTTTTGAGTTTACAGGGAACACTTGAGAGACTTCCAATTGTAAAGTGGTGTTAGGTATTTTAAAGAGGCTGAACTTTTAAAGTGAGTTTTTAAGGACTGGAGCTTTCAAACGTTGAAATATGTTTTATCTTGTAATGTTGATATTAATATGAGATCTTGTGTATAAACAAGAAAGGAAAGTTATTTGTATGTCTAGATGACAAATGGTCAATTGTCCTGGTTGAGTTTGTTTGTTTGTTTGTTTGTTCATTTGCTTTTTGTCAACTTGATGCACACTAGTGTTAACTGGGAAAGCGAACCTCAGTTGGGAGTGCTGCCATCAGATTGCTTGTAGACAAGTCTATAGGGCATCTTCATGATTGACGTGGGAGGGCCCGGTGTACTGTGGATGGTGCCATCCCTGGACTGGTGGTCCAAGATATATATAGTCTACGAAAGCAGGCTGAGCAAGCTGTGGGAAGTAAGCTGGTATCCAACATTACTCCATGGTCTGTGCTTCAGTTCCTGGGTCCAGGTTCCTGCCTTGCGTTCCTGCCTTGGCTTCCTTTCCCTCTATAATAAAGTGTGGCCTGAGAGTTGTAAACTAAAATAAATAAATCCTTTCCTTCCCAAGTTGCTTTTGGCTGTGGTGTTTCATTGCAGCCATATAAAGAAAACACAGTGAGACACGCATGTTTGTTAGTAGTCGGCACTGCATGGCTCCTGTAAGTACCCCAACCCTTCCTACACTGCTCTCTGTGCTTTCCTCTATCCTGTACCGAGCTTGGAGTGCAGAGCCAGCGTTTGGAGCTACAGTTTGCACACATGTACAAGTGATTCCTATCACTGAAATTGACTCAGACCAGACGTCTCTGAAATCTGTTAAACATGTTTTTCTTGAAAAAAAAAAAAAAGATTTCATGCTCAAATAAGTTTTGGAAACACTGAGTAAGCAGCATTAATTAGATTTATTCCTGTTGGTGTTTCTCAGAGTCCTTATCGCACTAATATGATTCGACCATTGAGTCATTGTGGGAACAGCTCCCAGGATTATTAAGGAACATGGCTGAAGACAGCTTAACTTCTACTGAATTACTGCTTCTTCTACTGATCTGCCTCCAGCCCATTTGATCAAACATTTTCTCAAATAACCTGATCAGAGTTTTAATTACTTTTATACCCCTAAAGTTGACAAGTAGGAGACATTGATAACAAATTATAGAACCTATTTATATAGTTTATCATGAGTTTGGAAATTTCTTGGGCTGCCTTTGACAGGTAAACAGAAAAAAATCAAAACAAAAAACTACAAAACTTTAGTGTGTGGGTATGAGAGACCACTGCTGAATGTATTGTCTAGGCTACGGTACTGTAAGCTTTATGATCTATGTAACACGTGAAATCTAGCCTGTGCCAGGCAGAACAAGAAAACCAAATTCATAGCCTCACTTCAGCTCTTTCATCTGGGCCCTTAATTACTCCTGGTCTCAACAGCAGTGCTCAGGGCCGATTTACATACAGGCTTTGGGGGGTGCAGTGGACTCAGGTGTGATGGGCACTTCTGTCTTAAATCTGAAACAACAATGGGGTTTAAAGATTATAACTGGGTATTACCATTTCTTTACACTGCATTTTTTTTTTAATGTTTGTCTCTCCCAGAGAGTTTTTCTTTAGGAAATGACATAGTATTATTTCTTCATGTCATCAGAATTGAGATGAGAAGCAGGAGCATCTTAGTAGTGGGCAGGAGGTCTCCAGTACCACCACCACCAAAAAGAAGGGAACGGGCTCAAACCTGCTGAGGAAAAAGCTTCGATACCAAAGCAGAATTGTTTTGTGTGATATTTAATACCTTCTTGTTTTCTCTCTGTTTTTACAGTTTTTTGAGGTGCCATTTGACTCAAACATGAGTAGAACAAAGAACAGGCCTCTGGTTCGCGGACAGATAAGGTAAATCGTGACTGATCCTCCTCTACACCCATCATCTTACTCATCCTGAGACTTGTTTTATTGTTCTGCTCATTTAGTGGGATAATTATAGTGCTTTCCCCTAGGTCCCATTACCTAGCTAGTCTAAAGTTCTTGGCCTCATTAGCAGTGTCAGATATGACACTGGTAAAGTGAGCCTTAAATCCAATCAACAAGGTGGATGGCTATTCCCATCATATTTGTGCTACTATTGTACCAATATCTTGCAGACAGGTCACTGTTGTAGCTCTTGTGGTTCAGAGCTGGGTAAGCTGATGACTGCTTTTCTCCTCAGGTAACATGCATGGCACCTTCCAGCGCTATGAGCAGTATTAGTCAGTAGAGATGAAACATCTAGTTAAGCGCCAGCTAGATTTCTTCATGTTCTATGCCATAAGTAAGTGGTATCTTCAGCAATGGGGTCTTACCCTCAGGTTGTAGAGGGTAACCAATTTTATTAGCAATTTAGAGTTTGGATGGGAGGCTCTATGGAACCCCTTTGGCCAAAGACTCAAAAACAGATGTAACTCATTTCCAGCACTGATGGTTTTACTTGCCAATATAACATGTCTAGTTGGGACATTGCCTTCCCCAGTATATGATACGTTCATTTCAATTCCATTCACATGTGTATATATTTTAGGAATCTTCTACAGTAGTAGGTTTCAGTGCAGTTTTCCTAAGGCCTTTAGTGTTAGCTATCCCTCCCCATGCTTCCTCCTCTATCCTGCCCTCCCATCTTCCTCTCCATGTAATCTAATTTCCCGTTCATCCCTTTATAACAGTATATCTCCCCTCCCATGGAAGATCCCCAGAAAATGTGTGTGTGTGTGTGTGTGTGTGTGTGTGTGTGTGTGTGTGTTTGCTTTAATGCATTTACCAGACAGACACTGTCATAGAGTGAAAGGCAGTGATGACCAAAGTAACAGTTCTGTCTTACAGGATACCAACTTCTTAAGGATCTTATACAGTGTGCCAGATTCCACATAGAGACCTATCCTAGGTGATTTGTAAACACAGGAAAACCTATCTGACCAAACACAGGGCCTTCCTCTTCTCTTGCCCCATCTGCCCTGTTTATTCTTCTATTATAGATCACTGTTCTGAGCCCAGAGGTTCTGGAGATCTCTATTGAGTGTCCTTCAGGCTTCACAGGCTGTATTTCCATCTCTGCCCTTTGCCTTACATTTCTTCATTTGTTTTCTAAAGCCAGGCACCTGGAGGCAACCTTGGACTTCCCTTGTCCCTGTCTTTGTTGTTTAGTACCCTCCTGGCCTTTTAGCCTTCTGGACAGTCGAGAATCTGTGTCGCGTTGCCCACACTTGCTGTGGACCACTACAGGTAAATGCCAGTTGCTCAGCAGCTGGCTAGCTTCTCTGCCTTTATTCTTCCATTCTCTTGCTTCTACTCATTTGGCAGATGCATCTTCTTTAAATTATCAAATTGGTTCTTCTTAAACCTTTTTACAAAATGCGGTTAAGACAGAATATTTTGTTTTGATTCTTTCTGGTGTTGCTGAGGCCTTTTCTTGGTGTGTTTCCCTGCAGCTCTTCCAGCCTCACCCTGAGGAGTCTGTTGTCTTGTGCTCATCTGCCTTCACCCTACACCATGCTTCTCCTGTCTGCCTGGCATGCCAGCTGTGCCCACAATGGCCTGGGAGCCTGTAGGCTTTGTTGTGCTGCTGTTACTACATTCTGCTTTGTACAAGGTGCTATCACAGCCCTGCTCAGCACTGTCTATTCCTGCCTCCCTCGTCCTCTCTCTATTGCACTGAGTTCTGAGACCACAGTCTGATAAAAGTCATGTGATGTACCAATGAATGTAGCAGACAAAGACAAAGCAAATCTCACATGGCAGAGTGCTGATGGCAGTTGTCTTCATTAGGGTTTCTATGGCTGATAAAACAACATGACCTAAGGCAACTTTGAGAGAAAAGGGTTGATTTCATCTTACACCCACTCTATCTCTGGAGCAAGTCAGGGCAGGAACAGATACAGAGGCCATGGGGGAGCACTGCTTACTTGCTTGCTCCTCATGGCTTGTTCATAGTGCTTTCTTAGACATCTCAGGACCACCGTCCCTGGGGTGGCATCACTCACAGTGAGCTGGGCCCTTCCGCATCAATCATTAATTGCCCACAGGCCAGTCTGTCGAGGTATTTTCTCAACTAAGAGCCCCTCTTCCCAGATGACTCTAGCTTATGTGAAATATAGTAAAACTCGCCAGCACAGCGATGATGAACAGATAGACAAACAGATGGGCAGACAATAGAGACCAGAAATATCCCGAGACCAGACAAACACAAAAGTCAGGATAGTTTTTGATTTCCTGACATTTCTGTCAAAGCAAGCACGTATGACATAGACTGCCAAGGCACTGAGTGAAGGATGAGTGTGTGAGCTTTAAGATTAGAGGAGGGCAGCCGTATGAGATGGCAAAGCAAGTAAAAGCACTTGCTGCCAAGCGTAATGACTTCAGTTCAATCCCCTGGGTCCACTTGTTGGAAAGAGAGAACTGATTTCCACAAGTTGACTTCTGACCTCCGCAAGCATGCTGTGGCATGTATACATACACATAATAAATAATAAATGACATTATAAATAAATGGCATTTTAAATGCTTGCAAAGGGGATAAGAGGAGTGCACCTTCAGACTTGCAGAATGCTCAGTAAAGACAGCTCTGGACACAGTGTACGGGGTAAAGTAGGTGGCGCATGCTAAGGAACAAGGAAGAGAATGCTGAGATGCAGTTAGGAGAAACCATTGCAAGAACTGACTTGGATTCACCTGGGCAGCCAGAGGCAGTCAGTCACATGAGTGCAACCCTAAAACAACCCCTCAGGGGGTGAAGATCACTAGAGGGGAAAAAATAGAGACCTGTTACAAGTCCCAGAGGTCGACCTCAATGACAGTTAGGAGCAAGAATGGGGTGGGATGGGAGGCTGAGTTATAGTGCTGAAGTCTCTGAAGTCCCCTGTGTCTCTAACCAAGCTGATGAGAGGGTGGCTGGTGGCTGCTTTCCAAGCCTCTGTCTGCTGTATGAACTGCCTGTCCCCCGCAGATGGACTCTGCCCATCCCACCTCCCTCCCTCACCCCCGTGACTTTTTGCCTGCTTCTCTTTTCTCCTTCTACAGCCCTTGATCACTAAGGAAGTTGTTTTTCTCTGCCATGGCCCTGCATCCACTTCCGTCAAGTCTTACAGGTTTCAGGTAATTCATAAGGCGGAGGAGCCAAGAGAGCTTAGGATGTAATCATTGAGGACTTGTGGATCTAGTGTGGCGCCTAGTCCTCTGACCACCACCACTGAATGAACAATTCTTTAGCCCTTGGAGCCAGACCTACCTGAGACAGGCAGCCTTCCCAGCCGCAGGCCTCCTGCTGGCCAAATGCTTTGAGTGCTAAGTCACTGCAGCCTTTGCATCCCCCTGCATCATCACTAGGCCTTTCTCCAACTTGAGCGAACATAGCCACTGTCCCCTAGCTGTGTGTGCATGTCCTTTATGGATGACTTCAGGGGACTGTGAAGGACAATTTAGAGTCTAATACGTTTCCCCTCAGGGCTGACCTACATAAACTGAATACATTGTAGGGCTGGGCTCCACATGTTTCAAAATTAAAGGGTATCCAACCTGAGACAGCCTTTGCAGCCGGTGCTGCTCGCCTGTTCTTATAATCACTGCCTTCTGTACAGCTTGTTTACCGGACGGGGCGGGGGGTTGATGCTGGTTGTAGTTGATAACTAAGGAATAGTAAGTTAATTCACTTTTTTTAAATAATGAAAATACACTCTTTATATTTTAAACATAGAAATTTCTTTATTTTTATTAGAACCGAAGAGTGAAATAGAGCTAAAATACAGTCTAATGAGAACAAACTTACAAAATTATTTTTTTCTCACCTTCCCAAGACAAGTAGGACAGTGCCTCAGTTTTAATTGCATGCCAACAGCCTGTATAAAACACCAGTTGCCGTCTGGCATGGTGGTCCATTCCTATGATGCCAGTAGTTATAAGGCTAAGAGGGAGGATCACAAACTCGAAGGCAGCCCAGACTATGCATTGACTGAATTGAAAAGCACAAAGTAATTACAAAACAAAAAAATACTAGTCGCAGCTATAGCTCAGTTGGTACTCAGTCTGTACTCAGCATATGCCTGACCCTGTGTTTCCTGGCACTAGAAAAGCCACTTCCTTCGTTGTTCTGTTGTCACAATTTACAAAGAATGAAAACAAACAGTTGTTAATCATACCCCATTTGAAAAACACTGCTCCCATTTTCTTCACTAGTGAAAGAAATGGTGTCCTTATGTTAAGATAGGTGCCTGGACTCATCCTAAAACAAACAGACATGGTTCTCTGCCATTTGAGTGGGTATCGTGGACCCGTGGTGCCTTACAACAGCACAGATAGTTAATGGAAGCATCTTTACAGCTTCTGGTTACCAGTGTCTTTCCTATGGAAACACTTGACCCTGTGGCTTCCTGCTTTTTCCTTCACCTCTGGGCCTTTGTGGCAGAATGATTTATCAGGCTCTTTAGCGGTATGGGAGCCACCATGTGACAGTGAGCATATCACTCAGGAAGGGCCCAGATGCACTCGAAGCCTTCTGGAGCCACAGTGCTCTTGGCTAAAGAGCTCTCGTATCTGCCTGGAAGGAAGTCTGCAGAGAAGTGCTCCAGGGGGTTGGTAATGGAGCTGTCTTAACCTTGCTGTCATCTCCAGGAGCGTAGCCCTATTGGAGCCAAAGCGCCGCAGCTGTTCTCCTGGGAGCATGTGATCCCTGCTTCAGACTGACCACTCCTATTGGCAATAGGGGTCTGTCATGTACAAAGTTACAAGGTGGTTTGCTTCTGAGGTTTCTGGGGCTCTGGTATCCTGTTGTTTGCATATTCTCACTAGGTCTTTTCTTCCTACCCTTTATGTTACACAACTGTCCAGTGTTGGTGAACTGTCCCACCCTGGAAGCTCCCATCTTCCTGTATATTATTCCTAACTGGATAAAATGGATTTAGCAGTCAAAGATGCCTGGAGGAATGGTTTGACATGAATAATCCCAGTATTTTTTTCCCAAGATTTACTTTAGTTACTATAAGGATAAGAACAAGCAGGTGTGTATAGCACATTAGAGCTATGGCGGCTAGGAGGTCTTGGGGAGTTGTTGGAAGCACTGACTAGTCCTCCAGGCTCTATGTAGCTCTGCTGAGAGCAGGGCATTCCACCCAGGCTCAACCTTTCCCAAGACTTTCCAGCCATGCCACCCCTGGGATCTCTTTTGGCTTAACACTTAGGGTGTCTTCTCTCCTAGACAGACACCTGCTGGCTGTGTACAGTGGCTCTTCTGTTTGTCCTCTTTGGAGAGAGCATCCCCCTTAGCATGTACTGCTTGCAGCTAACCTCCAGTCTCCTGGCCACCTCTGCTTCTCTCTGTTGCACCGCACTGTGCTCTCTAATGCTAACCTTCTGCATTACTCTCTCACTTCGATTCACACATCCCCAAAGTGACCATCTCAGCCTTAGCCCTCAGACTTCAGTTTAGTTCTCTCAAGTCCAAAGCTTTAAGAGAAAAAAACTTGATAGCCCAAGTGTGAGCTGGTAGTTCACCCCTGACCCAGATCCCTGGGGCAAAAGAAAAGCAAACTTGCAGTTAAACGTTAGAGATGGCAGGAGACAGGGGCTGCTGTGCCTAGACAGTTTATGCCTGACTTCAGCTGATGTTCATCTCCAACCCTGGGTCCACAGGATGACTCTTAGGCTGTAATCCACCTCTCCTGCCTCAGCACATTACTTAGACCAAATCTTGTCTAGGCTTTTTTCTTCATACTCAGTCCCAAAGAGGATTCTTAAACAGTAATAACTGCATTTGTTTTGCTTCAGATGCACACACCTGTCCCTCCCTCCCCTCTTTTCCCCTTTCCTCTCCTTCCCCCCTTCCTTTCCTCTTTTCTCCTCTCTTCCCCCTTCCTCTCCTCCCCATCTGGCAGGTCTTCCTCAGCATTGTTTCATTGATCTGTCAGAGTTGAAACTTTCTGTTTTCCTTGTTTTCTGAGAGTGCAAAAAGATATAGTCACCTATAATCTACTATCTTCAACAAACTTGAGGTATTCCAGTTTAAATTTCCAGTGTGCCTTATGTAAGTAAGGTAGTTCAGTGGTACCTACCCCCGTCATTGGTGTGTTCAGTTAAATTCATATTTTTAATATTTTCAAGGCCTAGTATTTCTTCTAAATGTTTTAGGATTCTCACTTTTAATTCAACTTATCAAAACTGTATTGATTACCTGTGGTGGTAACAGCATTGTGCATTTTGTTTGTGTCATAGTGAAAACTTTATAAAACGGACAGGAAAATTAGATGTGCAGAAGCCTTCCCATATAGGGCTGGGCAGCCCCAAAGTTAAATGAAATTAATAAATTGGTGTGAATAAAGGTCTCTGGGACATTGTAGAAGACACAGAACAGGACAGAGTGGACATTGCATGCCTCCTGACCAGGGCTGCTGGACTAAACCTTTCTTCCTGTTATTTTGGAAGGCATCTGTATTTTGATTACACTGCTCTTGGATTTTCCATTTTCCAGCTTGGTGATGCTGACACAGAAATAATAGATGTCAACATTAGTTTTTCCAAGTTAATGGATCAGATGCGGGTGATCCATAACGCGTGAGCTTGGGTGTGGGCTGTAAGCAGGAGAGATTGCCTGATAAGAGCTGAGCAGGAGGCTATTTGGGGAGGATAAATGGAAACCCTTGGAATCAGGTCAGCCACACCTGTCTTTAAAATGAATGATAAAGACTGAGTTTTAGAACGAAATGAATGGATTGTTTAGTTGGCATTACTAACTCAAAGTGCGGGGTTTAGCTTAAGTATTACAGGGACTTACAGAAGACATTTTTCAAATTTACTGAAGGTTTTACCAGTAAGCACTTAAGCAAATGTAAACAATGTGTGGGCTACAGGGGAGCTGTATTAGTCACCACCAGTCCCGCTGGTCTAGTGGATTCGGACCCAACCAGGCACAGGCCTGCACAGCTTCGAAGGCTTGTTATGATTAGTCTCTCAGTGTGTGTATACTGCTAATGTAATAAGAACATAAACATTTGGTAAGTATAGAAATTTCTTTCTGTAACGTTAACCAGTGATTTGAAGCAGCAGGAAAAACAAATTTGATCTCAACTTAGTTGCAGAGGTGTTAATGTAGAGAAGATTGTTCTGGAATAAGATCGTTCAGTATCATGAACCCTGGAGTTGAGGAGTCAGCAAAAAGTCTTTGTACATGTCTTTGTGTTGAGTCATTGCTAAGGATGAGCACACTGGGAGTCTCTGTCCCTGAAAGCCACAGTCTCCCTGGTAGTCAGGAGAAAAGGGAAAGCAGCATGCCTGACTGTGAAGTACTCTATTTGTGATGGGTTCTTCAGGTCCCATGTCCCTACCTAATAGCTTCAAGATATCTCGATATTCTAATAAATATTCACTTGAAGAGATAGCTGTTATATCTTAGGAACTTGGTCTGTTTTTCTTTTTGTTTTTGTTGTTTATTTTGTTTAACAGTAGTCAAGATACACATAGGCTGATGTTCCTCTTCTCAAGACTGGACTGTACAAATGCTGTTCCCACTGCTGAGTGTGAGTGTAGGCTTAGAGGTTGTCTTTCATGTGGTCTGTAAGAGTTTATTGGGCAGCACTCTTGGTACAGAGAACATCAAGTTGAACGTTGCAGACTAACTACACTAAAGTATGACCTGGGAGATGTACATGCAGGATGGTGGACTCACTTCACACAAAGACCACGAAGGGCTGCAAGAGCCCCAGAACAGACAGGGAGGTCCCCCTCCCACTGGTGATGGGGTTCAGGAAGAGAAAGACAAGAGCCCAAGAACAAATATGGAGGTCCCTCTCCTGCTGGAAGATGAAGGTGAGGGGGAAATGTTCTTGGAAATGTTTTATTGCTGTTTTATTGTTATGCCATTGCTTTTGTCTTCTGGACGTGCTAGGGATGGGCCCGGGCTTCATGCAGGCTGTGAGGGAGGCATTTGTACACTGGCCTAAACCTTCACTCTTGTCTGTCCACGAGATGATCTGAAGCATGGGGGGCAGCATTCATAAAGTTAGCAGGCACTTGCTCTCCTACCTAGACCCAAGAGAACAAACAGTGGAGAGACCACAGAGCAAGTCCAGACTGTGCGGGCCTGCTATGCTTGCCTTAGCCGCCAGCGTTTAAAAATAGAAGAACCTCACATCAAACCCTACAATCCTAGACCAAGGTGATGCAGCTCCACTTGTCTGCACAGCCTGGGCCACGCCCTTTCTTTCAAGTAAACCCACTGGCCTCCTGCTTGTTGGCAGGCTGCTTCCTGCTGTGTCTGCATTTGTAAACACTGTTCCAGATTAAACATGCAGATTGCACCAGAAGAGGGGCAGGGAAATGTACCTGTCTCCGGGCTTCACATACAAGTTAGAGCGCACACAGGTCCCATCGTCTCTAAACTTGTGAGGGTAGATGTCCTGCCTTCACTTTCTAAGTTGTTTATTAAAGCTATGAAAACCTTGCAAAGACTCCAGAATCCACTAGCTCTATTTTGCATAAGTGAATAAAGTCCTATAAATTAAAAGCTAAAGCGAGAGTTAGAAAGTAGAAAAAAGAAAAGTAAGGGTCTCCTGTGCAGTAGGTACAGGCTGTTAGAAGGTGAGAAGAACAGGTGTTTCAGCGGGTAGCCCTGCCTAGTGGTTTAAGAAGATTTGGAGATTATATATACTTCTGCTCAGGAAAACTGATTTTCTTAGATGGATTTTCATAGTATCTGTGGTGGTTTGAATAAGAATGGCCCCCATACAAGGCTCACACATTTGACTGTTTTGTTCCCAACTCTTAGACTATTTACAACAGATTAGGAGGTGTGGCCTTGTTGGAGGGGGTGTGCAACTGGGGATGGGCTTTGAGGTTTCAAAAGCTCATACATCAGGCCCTGTCTCACTTCCTGCCTTGTGATTGTGGATTAGATATAAGCTCTCAGCTACTGCTCCAGGGCCATGCCTGCCAGCCTGCTGCCACACTTCCTGCCATGGTGCTCATGGACTCAGCCTCAGCAACTATAAACAAGCCCCCAGTAAATGCTTCCTTTTATAAGTTGTTTTGATCATGGCATCTCTTCACAGCAATAGAACAATAACTAAGACAACATTGGAATCACCCCCAACACACACACAGACACACAGACAGACTGACAGACACACACACACACACAGACACACACACACACACACACACACACACACACACACCAGAAAGTCCAGTCTTTATACAAACCTCTTTTCTGTGTAATTTAAATGAGTTAATGTGGCACCCTTGAAGGCTCACTGACTGCTTCTTCCTGTCTGAGAAGGTTAGCTCAGAAGTCTGCCATATCCTACAGATCTGGTCCTGGAAACCTGACTGCGGTGACAAGGGAACATAGAGGTAGGCTGGGGTCTACTGGGCTACACTTATACAGCCCAGCACAGGAGGAGCTTAGTAAGGGCTGTAGGATACAGTCATAGAGGAGGAAGCTGTGCTTGGTAGTTTTAGTGCACACTGGTCACCATTAGTTCACAGTCGTCCTTGTGCCAGTGGACGGCCTTGCGATGGCTATGAGGTACCACATTCACTCAGAACAGAAAGTCTTCAGCAGCTCTCCACAGAGCTCAGCCTAGGGCAGAGCTCACTGACTTTTATGCTCTCTTACAGCCTAGGGCAGAGCTCACTGACTTTTATGCTCTCTTACAGCCT
>NW_021605000.1:1328026-1333706 GCF_004785775.1 Grammomys surdaster | reverse complement strand
TACAGCCTAGGGCAGAGCTCACTGACTTTTATGCTCTCTTACAGCCTGACTTTCAAAGAGCAGAGCCCTCGTATCCTCATCCTACATTAGTAAGAGTCTTCTGGTTGGTTTTTAAAAAACTCCTTTAGCATTAGTAGATGTACTGTTTTCTTCTTTCAAAAAAGTTTTTTCATGTAACACATTATACCTTAGTATAATGTTATACCTTAGTATAATCAATAAAAAATAAAAATATTTGCTGTTTGTTACATTTCCTGCATTCCTCTTAAATGTGGTTTAAAATTTAGTCTTCTAAAATAAGATAAATGCCTTCATTTTCCTTAAGTTGTGAAATTATCCCAGTGTTCTGCTGCTTTATCATATCATAGCTTGAGACTTACACAAGCTACCTAATAAGATTCTATGGAGACATTTTCAGAACAGTTATTTGTAAAGACATTCCCCAAAAACTCATTTCAAAGCTCAACTGCGGGATTTATACAGGAAATTAAAGTTAAATTGGCTTGATTTGATGAAGGTTTAAGCTTTTCTTTTGTTTTTGAAGAAAGGAAATTTTATTTTGTAATTTAAAAGCCATTTATTCAGGAAGAATGGCCAAGAAGTATGAGATTAATTTTTGTATAGACCAAAATTACCTGTGGAGCCATTCATAATATAAAACTTGATTTAATGCAGTACTTCCTGGACCCCCAACACAGCGCTTACACAGAATGGCCCAGTTTCCCCAGGAAGTTATTTAAAAGTCAAGTAATTTAAATTACATTTATTAAGTGCAATGAGCAGACAAATTAAATCTTGCATTTCTCCTTGTTTCCAATATCTATAGAAAATTCTCCTTCAATAGGTCTACATCAAGACTAGTATTAGTAAACAAAGCAATGTACCATTGTAAGGGGCAAGTGTGACCCATGGTAATGTATGGATCAACCCCCACTCCTGTCTGTCAGTTCCTCTTCTGTGGTAGCCTTGGGCAAGAAAGGCAGCAGAGAGATTGGTAATTTAAAATGTAATTCAGTTTGCACGTGAGTTTTGAAGTAACTCATCAGCCCTCATCATGAACCATGAACCTGTTTGCATGAGTGGATGAGTATGAAGAAGCGTTCTCAGGTCTCCCGTGCACCCACCCTGCTGTACGTATACTAACACTCTCAAATCACCTGCAGTTAGTGACTGCATTACTGATATTTGGGCACTTATTGTCATACCCACTTTATATTCATTTCTGATATTTTCCATACAGATGCCATTTCCAGCCAGAACCATTCAGAGCCTCTAGAGTCTCTGATCCTACTTGTGGACACTGTCACAGTTGCTGTGGTAGAAGGTTGGGAACACCAACAGTTTTTGAAGCTCAGTCAGACTTTGTCTATTGCTAGTTCATGTTTTGTTATTTGATAGAACAAAATTAAATTTTTATACAAGTTGAAACTACAAATACATACACACACACACACATTCTTAAGTCTGTAGGCTTCAAAATATACCAGGAAAAGAATTAGTCTGCATTTTTCAAAACCCTTACCTATAGCCACCTCTGCTTACAGGGTCCTCTCTGTTGACATACTGCTGTCTCATTGCATGTGCTTTCTCTTGCAGCTGTCTGTGAATATGTGCGTAATGTCTATCTTTCTAAATAAAACATCCCTATTTTTCTGTCTGCTCTGTTGCCAAGCAGTGGAGAGATTGACGGTCCAGGCAGTGAGAAGTACAGATGAATGAGTGAACAAACAACTGAAGGCCCTGTGTGGCTAGTGAGTACACTGTGTTCCATGAAGTTCCCCCCACGTACCTGATGCTCCAGAGTAAGAACTCTGCACAGGCAGCCCAGCTGGGCATGGCAGACCTTCTCCTTCCCTGGACTCTTGCTATTGATGCTTTTGACCTAACAGAGTTGAGCTGAGCTCCAGTAACAACACTGATAGAGCCCTAACACACCCACCACATCTTTTTGTTGGGGAAACAAGGACCATAAGAGGTTAAACATCAGGGCCTGAACTAGACTCAAAGTACCTGCATCTCGGCCACTGTGGCTATATAATAATAATAATAATAATAATAATAATAATAATGACTGTAAAATAATTTTGTTATAAGAATATTCAACAGGCACTAGAGCCAAGGCAGTAAATGAAGCTCAGGGCTCCCCAGACCAAGAGTTATGATACTTTTAATTGTACACACACACTTGAGGCTGTATGACTAAGTCGATCACTCTAAGGTGAGTCAGGGAAGTCAAGGGGCACACTGTTTCTCCATCAGCAACTACTGCTGCTAGGTCATAACCCCATGTTCTTTCCACTGGAACAGGTCAGAAGGCACACATTGATTGATAGGCACTCAAAGTGGGTGACCTGGCCTGGCCAGCCACGGTGTGCAAGTGGCTCCTGTAGACCCAGAAAGTATACTTTTACCATGTGAGTCCCAATATTGTGCTGGCAGTAGGATGGCATAGTTTGTGGCCTGTAGCAAGCCTGTTTGGGGTCCTATGTGGTTCCCAGGTAATGCTATTGTTGCTAGTCTAGGGGCCACACCCAGAACTACTGTGTGGTGGGTGGATGCAGAATCCTACCCCCTGGGCACAAGGAAACCCAAGGAGCCCTGCAGAGCCTTTCTTCAGAGCATACCCTTGGCAGCCAGATATAGTGCCCTACATGGATGTGAACTGCTATAGAATTCAAGGATATGAAGAGTAAAACAGTAGTAGGGAGGCTTAAAGGAGAGAGTTTTAAGAACTCTGCATTAAGTGCAGAGCAAAGTAACAGAGAAAGTGGTTCCACATCCTGTGTCAGCTTTGTGTCATCATGTTGGAGACACTTGTAGAACCTTCAAGGAAGAGGTGCAGATGGGCTTTCTGAGCAGAGCTAAGTGGTGTGATCAGGGGAAGGTATGCAGAGTGGCTGGCCTGAAGTCACAAGGGTTGCTGTCTTTGGTCTGTTGTTCTATTTAACAAGACGAGAAAGGAGCACTTTTCCCAAATGAAAAATAGCTATCCATTGAAACTGCCAAGATTAGGGTTGGGTTCCCACTCAGTGACATGCACTTAGCTCACTGTCTGTGGCCTTGCTGGGCCCTATCCCCACACACACAGCTGAAAATGCCAAACTTCTACAGCCTTAATATCACCGTGGTATTGTCACTGTCTGGGTAAATTGGACTTTAAAACAGCCCAGTCGCCACTTGCTATACTCTCTCTTCCTGGAAGCACTGTCTGTTAGTAATCTGTTAAACTCCACCTCCACAGTTACCTGGCAATAGCCAGGTATGCTCCGCCCCACAGTTACCTGGCAACAGCCAGGTAGGCCTGCCCACTATAAAAGGGGCTGCTTGGCCCCGCCTCTCTCTCTTGGCTTCTCAACCCAGCACCTGCAGGTTGTCCTCTCCCCTCCCCCCTTCCCTTCCCCCTCTCTCCACGTGGTCATGGCCGGCCTCCACTCCTCCACTTCTCTACTCTTCTCTCTCCTCCCGCTTTCCCACTCTCTTAATAAACCTCCCCTCGTGGAATGTCTAGTCTGCTGTTATCTGTCCCAAGCTGCATGTGACCTTTTACTGTCCTTGCCTGCTTCTGCCTCCATAGTTTCACAGCTCACTGGCTTCCTTTAGCACTGAAAGTCACATTGGTTAATTGGTTTTTAATTTCTAGATTACATTTATTTATGTAGTGCATGCATACTTGCATGCTTGTATGTGTGAGTGACGACGTCACGTGTGAAATCAGAGAACAGTTGTCAAGAGTTGTTCCTTTCCTTCTACCTCTACCCAGAGAGCTGGGGTTAAAGTCAGGTCAAGAGGCTTTGAGACAGCCCTTACCCACTTAGCCGTCGCACAGGTCCTTCTCTGCCACTTTGCCCTTCTCCCTCTCATCTGTCTTTGGGTCTCAGTTTAAAGTTCACCTCCAGTCAGCTAGGGCAGTACAGGCCTTTAATCCCAGCAATGCTGACCTGGGAAATGAGAGGATCTGCAGGAGTGTCCCAGTATGTCCCAAGGCCAGTTGTAAAACTCTGGATTCAACTAATGAACCAGTCTATAAACCCAAGCCTAGGCCTCCCTACCAAGTTACTTTACTTGTGTTGAGTCTATTTTGCACCAGAAAAATTAAGAGATACTCTACCCCCTCAAATTTACTTTGTTGATTTTTAAAATTATTTTGTTGCTTGTTTGTTTTGTGGGAAGGGGATGCTATGGTTGTTTTGGAGACATGATAGTGTTTTGCATCTATCCTGTTGGCAATTTTTGGTTTGGTTTGATTTCATTTTCAGTGCCCTGTCTACAGTGTTAGTGTAGATTCTGGAAATGTATTTACTTTTAAAGTAACTGTAGCACAGGAAAAGGCCAGAGAGAGATATACCATCTCTGTCTCTGAATAATTCAGAATTTTTTATTCTTTATATTTATAGTTGCAAATTTTGTGACTTAAAATGTATATTACATTTATAATAAGAATCTTGGCAAAAAATGAAATAGAACAGGAAAATTAGCCTGTTGAGGCTGTGAAGTTTGCCATTTGGGGTGCTCCCTCCTGGTTCTGACCTTCTCAGGGCATGCTGGGTAATATCTTCATTCTTGTTTGCACACCCCATCAGCCTATTTGGTTTTCATTCATGCCCCTGAGCATATTGATTTAAATGCTAAAGTCAAGCCTCATGATATTTTGTGTTTCCAACACAGGTCAAAAACTAAACTTCCACCCAAATTGCCTATCTCAATAAATTAAATTCATGTGTGCTTTTCTGAAAGGGCTTTTCATAGCACTAATGCCTTGGACCCAACTGCTTCCCTGGCCCGTGGCAACGGGAACAACCCTCTTCTTCTTCCTTTTAAAAAAAAAGAAAGAAAGAAAGAAAGAAAGAAAGAAAGAAAGAAAGAAAGAAAGAAAGAAAGAAAGAAAGAAAGAAAAAAAAATAAGGGCCAATTCAGGAAAAATAAATATATTTATGAACTACATTTTTCCCACCCAAAATAAAACTAGCCTTTGGAGCCCCATGTATGGGAAGACCTGTTCTCATAAACTGGGAGCTAACTTATTGAAAAAACAAGAGTTAGAATATTTACACTGGTTTTTAGCTACTTGTCTCTTCTGGGCATAGTGAGATAGCACCATGCAGCTTCCTGATCTTTCATCTGGAGATTTCCATTGCATGCTATGCTAGGAAGTCATATAGTTCCAAGTCAGCCAGTGCTGGTGACAGCCTGAGAGAAATCTGTTTCAGTAATGAAATAAGGAGTAAATGCAAGTGAGAAATTGCAGAAGGGAGAGGGCAAACGTGTATGTCTAACTCAGAACCACACTCCATCTAGAACTTCAGAGCAGAAGCTCCTCCTCCTCGGGGAGGTAGGATGTGTGGAGTAAGAAGACAGTGAGATTTAACAAATAAGAGGGAGGGGAGTGAGAGGGAGTGCACGACTTGGGACACAGAGAAGTGAAGGACAGAACTAGAAAGATGACTCAGCAGTTAAGAACACTCAGTACTTTTGCCGAAGACCCTGGTTCAGTTCCTAGCACCCAAATGGTAGTTCACAGCCATTCCAGTCCCAGAAGATCTGACCCTCTGGCCTCTTCAAGCACCAGACGCATACACACATGGTGAACATGCCATGTAGGTAAACATTCACACACATAAATAAAAATAAATAAATACTAAACCAATGAAAGAGATTGGGAAGGAAAGTGAGTAAAGACAGA
>NW_021605000.1:1264236-1323026 GCF_004785775.1 Grammomys surdaster | reverse complement strand
GGGGGGGGGGGGAGGCCAAACAGTCCCTTTTATAGCAAGCCAGGTCTACATGGCTGTTGCTAGGTAACTTTTGGGCAGAGCCTAGAAGGCATGCCAACAAACATAACAGTCAACTTGAGATCAGACTCACAGTCACAAGCCCTTGTGTAAGCACTGTTGGTCTATGTGTGAGAATGGCCTATGGGGCTCCATAGACATAGGTTTCCAGCCCATCCTTTGTGGAGTCACATTAGTCTGTGAAGTGTTCTGCACTGTGGTGTGGCTCAGCTTGCAGTAGCGGCTGCTGCTGTTGCTGCTGCTACTGTTCCAAGTTCTTCCTTAAGGTGTGAGCTGGCACAGTGAAGAAAGGGCAGGATGTTCAGTTTGCCAACCAATAGGTCATTGTTCCCTGGCTGTTGTTTTGAAGACTGTGATTCCCACCGCCCACCCCCAAGCTTTAGCAGAAACAGTGCCTCTAGTGAAGTCCCTCCTGGGGGACAAGGGGAAGTGTCCATTTGGCATCCCTGGATGAGATAGAATCTGAGTTTTCACTCTGCTTTACCAGTTCAAGCATATATGCCACCAGTCCTCCCACCCCGACCAGTAGTCCACTTGATGCATGTGCTGGCTAATGCCTTGCAGCTTAACAGGCACTACAGTCATCTGGGGAGAGGGAACCTCAACTGAAAAAATGCCTCCATCAGATTGCCTGTAGGCAACTCTGTGGCTATTTTATTGATTAATGATTGTGGGAGGGTCCAGCTCAGTGTGAATGCCACGTCTGGGCTGGTAGTCTGGATTTTATAAGAAAGTAGGCTGAGAAGGCCATAGAGAGCAAGCCAATAAGTATTCCTCTGTGACCTTTGCTGTAGTTCCTGACTCCAGGTTCCCACTTGCTTGACTTCCCTCAGTGATGGGCTGTTAACCTGGAAATATAAGATGAAGTAAGTCTTTTCCTCCCCAAGTTGGGTTTGATTATAAAGTTCATCAGAGCAACAGAAAGCAAACTAGGACAGTACACTTACCTTGACTTCACTCATCACACCCCCCACCACCACCCACCTCAACCATCTGTGCACCCCTAAACTCTTAACTCCTCACAGTAAGTTCCTGAACATTGAGGTAGAGACCATGAAAGAAAGAGAGTGGCTGCCTAGGTTCCGTATTGTTGGTACTCCATTTCCTCAGTGAGGTAGGCCCACTTAGGAAGAGGGAACAACGGCACAGGTGAAGGCAGTTTAGTCCAGGACCATGGAAAACTCAGAACTGTTCTGCAGCATCCTAATCTAGGGGCTAGCTCTCTTCTTAGACTCCCAGAAATGTCCCTGTTATAACTTGAGACATGATATATGTAGATTACTGTTGCTTCCTTAAAAGCCAGAGGGATGAAATTCATAAAAAGTCCCCACTTTAAAGTCTGTGTGTAAGAAGAAGCACTTTTTTGTTGAGGGCCAGATTAGACTTAGCTAAACTGCTAACAAACATGGTTAGAATTATTATTTTTAAAGGGTGGGAAGATGGTTCAATAAGTTGAGTATAAGTGCTGTCCGAATCCTCAGAACCCACATAAAAAGACAGACATAACTATATATGCCTGTAACCCCAACTCTAGGTGATAGAGCCTGAAGAATCTGATCGCTGGAGCTTGCTGGCTGTCACCTTAGCTCTGGGCTCAGTGAGAAACCCTGCCTCAAGGGACTGAACCAGAGCAGGACACCTGACATCTTCCTCTGGCCTCTGTACACACATGTACAGGCACGTGCAACTGGACACAAACACACATGAATATACTACATATGGCTGTCGCACACACAAAAAGATAAATAAATTGATTATTTATATACATATATATGTATATAGAGAAATAGATTAAGTTTGACATAGTCTTTCTGTAACCCCAATTTTAATTGTATACAGACGTGTAAGTGACAGGTGGCAAAGGGGCCAGGCATTCCTTGTTAGCAGATGAAGAGTACCCAGTTGTCTGGAAAATGACATCCATTATCAGTTTGAACAGAACCTGGTATGAAACAGAAGATTTCTAAAACCATCAGGAGATATTTCCTTGTTGGCCTTCGACATTGACTTATGTTCTGTGTCTTGGAATTTAATTTTTAAATCAAATAAATGTAAATTTCCTCATTCCCACTAGCCATTGTTCAGGTGCCCAGACCCTCATTTGGTTTATAGCTGCCATACTAACAACACAGCATAAAACCTTTGAAAATGGAACAGGGTTAGATAAAATAGGTCACTGGGAACACATCTCTGCAGAAGCCAGGGCCTCAGTGAGCAACCTCCTTTGCCACATGCCTGCTGCTCTGGTGTACTGCCTGTTCAAGATGCAGAGTGACTGGACAGACTACCTATAGTCTGAATTGTGAGCTGTGATATACCTTTTATGTATCATCAGTGTTTGTCACATCAAGTTTCTATCCATAGAAAGTTCATTCAGAAAGCACTGCGTAGAAGCAAAGACTCTTTCTGAAGCTGTATTTGTCTCTTGATATGTGTGCCCTTTAACAGTGGTTACAGTATGAACATGTCCATGTTTTGCTAAAGCAAAGCACTGATTCATAGGCTCAGAGCCCGTCCATTTTTCCCAGAGTGCTACTGGGCTTTTATGTGGCTCTGGCATTGTCTAAGAATGTCATGTCAGTACATTCCCAGGTGCTGCTAGTGACCCTGGTCCAAGACCACACTCCTCAGGTTCACACAGACAGAATTCTAAAGAGACTCAGCCTTATGGGACTTCAGAAACTCCTATAGAGTAGAGTGATGTTTGTTCAAACTATGGACAGTATTGTGTGTACTGTCTACAGAGGTTGGTGACCACCAGGGTCCATGTGGAGGTTATGGATGGAAAGAGCTTTTCTGAGAGGAAAAAAATGGCAAAGCCTTTCTTCTGTAGTATCTCATGACCATTTAACTTTTGAACCTCACGAGGAGTGATTTTTGAGAAGTCTGAAGTAGCAGTCTTTGGAACGCTTACTGAATGGAATATGACAGCAGATATTGAATTAAGGAAGCAGGAGCAGCTGGAAGAGTGCTCACTCAGCTGCTCAGCTCAGACTGGGCACTGCCAGTTTACCATTCTAACAAACTAATGCCCATAGTCACTTCACTGTGCAGGCGTTAAGGCCCTACTGTTGTTTGGCTTTGAGAGATACAAAACTGACTAAAACTCACCCCTGACCTCATGAAAACAATGTCTGAGCTTCTAGGAGAGGCAGACAGACATTACTAAGCCTTAGCTTAGGGTCTTCTGTGGGCATAGGCTCACCACACTTAGGGTCTTCTGTGGGCATGGGCTCACCACACATCCCCAGATGAATCCCTCAAGACTTTAGAGGCCAGGTAACTCTTGAAGGAATGTGAGCCTATTAGTTGAGAGCCAGATGCTGTGTAGGCCGAGACCAGGCCCGTGGTGCCACCTGCAGAGGACTTGATAGTGTAGTAAGAGATGGTAAAGACCATGGGAGATTGCACCAGCGGAGTCTGCAGTGCTGGGCTTGCTTACATAGGGATATGCAGCAGGTTCTCCTGGGAGTTTGCAGAGTCTGCCTTCACACATGCCTCCTCTCACCTTCCACATCTTCTGCCTCATACTCGCTGCTCTTCTTTCTTACAAGACTACCTATCCTGGGCCTGCCCTTCATCCTCCCTGGTCAGTATTTCAGTGAAGCATCAGTCTGATCACCCTTTGAAGGAGCAACTTGTTAACTCCAACAAGTTGGGGGTAGGCAGAGGCTGTTTGAAGGGAGGCAGATTGACTGAATATTCTCCATTCCTTTGCCTCTTACTCCCTACCCTAGAAACCAGTTCCCACACAAACCAGCACCAAAATTTTAGTGGCCCTGATCACGTCTCTCTCTGCAAAAAGTTAGTTGGGCTCAGTAGCTAGAGGTCAGGACTGGAGAGGAAGCTGCTCACCAGCATGTGAAGTGTGAGTCCTGTGACCTGTGGCCCTTCCTGTAGAGAGGAGTGTACAAAGAAGACAGTGGATGTGAAGAGCCTGTGTGTCACGTTAACCCACGGACTAAGGGCTAGGACTGTCCAGAAGCACTCTTGGTCCCTTGTTGGCATGGATTTGTCTGTAGTGTTTGTACTAGCCACAGGGCTGGATGATGCCCTTCACAGGCTGCTGGGCAATGAAGTGTTTCCCTGGCCTCCACTCTCCTGCAAGGACAGAAACCATGGAGGGAATCTATCCCATTGGATTCTGAGTCTTTTCCCACACCTACTTCGATCCCCCCTCCCCTTTGTTTCCAATGGTGGAAAAGAATTTGTGTTGAGGGTACTGAGGTTGGGAAGGCCCTGGCAGCTTCAGATCTGCCTGGGCTGGGCTGTTGTCCATCACAGGACAAGTGAGGTGGGATTTGGGGGTGATGAAGAGGATTAAGCACATTAGCAGGCGAGAATCGTGGAAGCTAAACAAATGTCAGTTGTTCTTGATACTTGCTATTTTATAGCTGCATGGAGGACTGGAAACCACTCAGCTCTCTCCCAGCCATACAGCCAAAGGCTTTGTTTGTGGCTGTCATATCAAGGCAGTCAGGGTGCGGCAGCCAACTGCTTCTGTGGGGTGGGGGTGGTGGAGTAGGAGTGCCTGCCTTTTACAAAGCCCTTCTGTCTTCAGAGTGAGCCGTTATGATGAGATTTTACCTGTGCCCACTTTCCTCGGCTTCAGACGTGTCCTTTTCCTCCCACGTACCCAGTCATCCTGCCTTTATTTTATTCATTTTTTTAAAGCAGGAAACATTAAAATGCTCTGTGGGTAGATAGAACTCAGGAAGGCAGTCTCCAGCCGCTGACCAGGCTAACCTGCAGTCCCAAGAGCACTTGGTTTGGGGAGCAGTAATGGCAATGGCAGAAGTGACCTGCTGGAACCCCAGTGAAGAAGTCCCTTGGGGGCCTAGTCAGATAAGTGGCTGGCAGCTGACATCCCAGCCCCCAGTAAGCAGCCTGGAGCCATACGAATTAGGCTTCTCAGCAGTGTTTATCTTCAGAGACTGTTTATCTGAGGCTTGCTCTCTTCCCCTTTCCCTCCTCCTCTCCAAAGCCACCTCCCAGCATCACCTCATTTCTTGGAGATGCTGGGAGTCTGTGTTGTCTTTTCCTAAGTCTAGAGAAACCCCTTGTTTTAAAGAGTCTTTTTTGAGCCTCCTTCATGGTGAAGATGGTAAGAGTCTTTTAGAGTTGATTGTTAGTCTGGTTGTAATTCAGGTGCTGTGTGGTAAACATTAATTATGTCAGCCAGCATTGAGTTACAAATGAGGACTCAGAAATGGGCTCTTATCAGGGGGTGACACTTGGCAGATGGATGGCTTTAGTAACAAAAAAAGAGTGGGTTGTTTTAACCTCGGCTGGTAAACTGCAAACCCTAACTGCTTTCCACGTTATTTACCTCCAGAGTCCCAGATGAGAGAAGAGAGCCAGAGGGGATTCCTTCACTCATTTATTCCACAAATATTTATGAAAGGCTTACTAAATACCCGGCACTGTCGAACCCAAGCATTTGAAAAGATTTCCTTTAAAATCTTGCCTCCACTTGACTCAGACAGACGAAATAGTGTCTGTTCCTGAGATGTTACCTTAACTGGCCTGGAGCAGGACTTAACTAAGACAAACAGCATCTCTTTTTCCTTCTTTTGTGGGGTTGGTGAGGGTGGGACAGGATAGAGTCTCACTGTACAGACAAAGCTGGCTTTGAACTTCCAGAGATCTGCCTGCCTCTCTCTTGAGTGCTGGGATTAAAGGCCCATACCACCACAACTATCAATAAACCCTATCTTTGTAATTCAAAGACAAAATTTTAAGAAGTCTGACTTTATTAGCAAAGGATATTTAGAACCCTATGTTTTACCCAGTGTCCGACATCAGAACAGAAAAGGTCTGAAAGAAAGTGGCTAGAAGTGTGCTGCTGCTAGTGTCATTGCAGACAAGCTGCATTTGTTCAGTTCTTGTTGATCTCACTGCTGGCTGGAACTGGTTCTAGCTCCAAGGGTGCCAAGCCAGTGCCTCCTGGGTGAGGTGATAGAGCAGGCTTTGGCTGGACAGCCTCAGCTGCACACAGTGCCTAGTACAGAACACCTCAGGATTAGCACTATTGATGCCAGGTAACATTGGAGGATGAGGATAAGGACTTTGATGTGACCCAAGGGGAATTTGACTTCTGGAAAGAATTTGTGGAGGCCTCAGACTTCTAGGGAGGTGGCTAGAGAAGAGTCAGAGCTTTGTACTTCTTACCCTTCAAATGCAGCTTCTCCAAAGCCTGTGATGGAAAGTAGAAAAAGCACCCCAAAGTAGAGAGAACCCCAAGCACCTGCCACACATCTTCTTCATTATTCCCAAGTCCCTTGCAAAGAATTCTACAAGTTGGCAATGCCCACTGGTGTTCCTGTTTCCAGAGGACTTGTAATGTGGCCTTTTGTCTCTCCTGTGTGGTTGATAAACTGGCCCACTTCCTGCTCCCTTTATCTGTCTCTCCATAGAAGCCTATTGCACTGAGGCTGACCACACATGTTAGTCCTCAAAAAAAAAAAAAAAAAAAAACCAGCTTTAAGGCCTGTGACCCTGGAGCTTTGGGACAGCTCTGCTTCCACCAGCTTCCTCAGCTGTCCAACACTGAAGCACAAGTGTGACCAGCCATGGAGCAGATGAGCTTCGTGGGCCACATTTAGAGAGGAGCCTGCTGAACCAAACCCAACCCCAGCTATCACTGCAGTAGGGTTTTTATCCTTACTAAGGCCATGTGTGGATGCTGAGTGCTAGTGGATGGGCTTCAGGGAGGGTAGTAGGTACCCACCAGGCATCCCCAAAGGAATTATCTTGGCGAGAGTACTTGCCCAGGGTTAGTGCTCCTACTTTAGGGTCCTCACCCTTCTGGGAAGGCACTGTGTGGCTGAATCGCTGAGCTTCCTTTGTCAATAGTGATAGAAAAGCGCTCTGGACTTGGGCAGAGGTGGAAATGAGGGGACCCCCCCCAACATCTGTTTCTTGTAGTCATAATAAATAGTTTTAAAGAGAACTGAAAAATCTCCCCAAGTGTCATTAGGAAGACAGCACTGAGAGCAGGACTCTGGTTGGGCCAGCATTCTCTCTGGTGTTCACACATGCACTGTGGATGCACTTCTCTGTCTCTCACATAAGCAAGGGTGCTTATGTGCTGGGTACTGCATGTGATCTGGTGTAGCCGTCACTGAGCAGCACAGCCTCGGAATGTCACTGTCCTAAGACCCACTCCCACAGATGCACAGCTGTTCCGTAGATTGCTACTGTGATTAAAGGAAAGGAAAGCTGATGTTTCTCCCAGGTAGGTCTAAGAAAATGAGAAAGCTTATTTAAAAGAAGCAGAAGCTGGGTGTAGTGTCATGTAGTGTGATCCTGGCACTCAGGAGTCTAAGGCAGGAGGATTGTAAGTCTGAGGCCACCCTGGGCTACATAGAGAATTCCAGCCCAAACTGGCCTAAGAATGAGAGGCAGTCTCTAAAAATGTAAAGATGAAAAGGAAAGAAAAGAAGAGAACAAAGACTTCATGAATGTGTAGGTGGCAGCTCGCCCTGTAATGTGCTTCTTGCAGGGGCCATCCCTCACTCCCCAGGCCAAGGGAGGTGCCTTCTCTCAATGGCTGCAAGTCCTGTCTGTCCCTAAGGCATTACTTCCCACAGACTGTAACTCCATTTGTGTTGTCTCCTTTCCTGCCAGAGCCCAGGAGAGAAACATTAGCCCCCCTTCCCCCTGCCTGCCCCCCAAAACAGACCGTGTCCTCTGGCAGGCAGTTGGTATCTGCTGTCAGGGAAGACAGGCGGGCCCAATAAAAATGGGCTTCTTGGAGGAGTGAGGCTGAAGGGGTGTGCAGAGCACTTTGTCCGTCCCACTGAGAAGGTAGGCCCCACCGCAGCCCTGAGCTGACTCAGGCCTTCCTGCCCCAACTCACCTTATCTTGATGAAGAAAGTGGTTTGTTTCCCTTCTCCTCTGTGAGCAGAAGCAGGTGAAGCGCATCAGGCAGAGCTGTGGGTGGTTTTCTGACTGCGGTCCATTAAGCTGTGGATCCTAAAGCGATTCCATTTGTGACATGAGCCAAACCCATACCAGCTTCCTCTCAAAAACAGCAGCTTGCTGCTCTTCCCGAGCTGAGCTTCTGTCTGAGCTCTCTTGTTCTAAGCAGAAGCACAGCCAAAACTCTCAGTTGCACAACACAGACTACTGCAGTTGGCACGCCAGAGGCTGAGGGGACAGTGAGGAGCAGAGCGGAGGAAGTCCCCACTGCTTCTGTTCACTGCTGCTGTTCAAACCGTTTGAAGTTTGTTCTTTCTTGGTCATTTCTAGAATAAAACCCACCTAGAGCTCTGAGGCTTCCATCCCTCCTCTGGGCCCTCCTGTCTCCCCTCACCCATGCCCTGGTTCCGTTGCCACAATGAGTTCTACTTGACAAGACACTTCTGCCCTTGTCATAACCCCACTCCATACTATGGCTGTCATTACTGTATACCATACTCAGCCCAAGGCCTGAGGGTCCAAGAGGGTCTACTAGGGCTTCCCCAAATGTGAAGCTGGGGGGGGGGGGTCTTAAGACCACTCTGTGCCCTGAGAAACTCCACCACCTGACAGTCTCAGAGTTAGCTGTATTTTCCCATCAAAACATGAAGTCTCCGTCACTACCATTTGCTCCTTCAGCTGTTCCAGCCTTCCCTGCCTGCCTTCCAATTCCCAAGAGGACTCCATGTTAAGATAAGTGTCCTATGTTTGTCACTGAAACGGGTACCAAGACTCTTAATGAACTAGAAAGTGCCTCTCTCATTATTTCCAACAAGCCTCTCCCTTGGGACTCCCTCCTGTGGGAAGCGTACTACTAGGCATGCTGGAATAATCTGGAAGGAGGAACCACAACTGAGAAAATGCCTGGACTGTAGACAGTACTGTTGGGACATTATTATTGTTGCTGTTGTTGTTGTTATTATCATTATTATTATTATTTATTAATTACTATGGTAAGGCCCAGCCCTTTGAGTACAGTACCACCTCTGGTCAGGTGGTCCTGGGTTATATAAGAAAACAGGCTGAGCAAGCCATGGAAAGTCACTTCTAAGCACTAAATGTTTGTTCCTCCATGGTCTCTCAGTTCCCACCTCCAGGTTCCTCCTTGTGTTCCTGCTGCAACCTCTAACCTGAGAGTTGTAAGCAGAAACAAACTTTTCCCAATGTGTCTTTGGTCATGGTGTTTATTACAGCAATAGAAAGTACAATAAGACATAAGGGCTGAGATAGATTGCTGGTCACCTGGCACAGGCCTCCCAAGTTCACTTTGAGGCTGTGAGAGCCTTGCTTAGGAGATGTCCACTGGCACCTAACTGTTTCCTCTTCTCCCCACACCTCCTCACAGGAGCACTTCTTCTGGGAGGGATCCTCTACTCCTGGCAGTTCCCCCACTTCAATGCCCTGAGCTGGGGCCTCCGCGAAGACTACTCCCGAGGAGGCTACTGCATGATGTCCGTCACCCACCCAGCCCTCTGCCGGCGGGTGGCACTGCGCCACTGCCTGGCCCTGATTGCTCTGTCAACTGCTGCCCCTGTCTTGGACATCACCACGTGGGTCTTCCCTGTCATCTCCCTCCCCATCAACCTGTACATTTCCTACCTCGGCTTGCGCTTCTATGTGGACGCAGACCGCAGGAGCTCAAGGAAACTGTTCTTCTGCAGCCTGTGGCACCTGCCGCTGCTGCTGCTGCTCATGCTCACCTGTAAGCAGCGGCCTGGCCAGGAGGGGGACAAGGGAGAGGCTCCAAGCTGAAAGCTAGCCACTCTGTGGGGAACACGAGAGCAGACACGAGAGCAGACACGTACAGCACTGCCCTAGGCCAGCAGGAAGCGGATTTTGGTGAATCTGACAAAAGGAGAATTGCTGGTGGCAGATCATCTGGTGCTGTGTTGTCACTTACAGTCCTTTTAATGTTAATATCCAACCTGCTTCCCAAATGGGAAAGGGACTAGCAGACGGGGTCAGTACAAAAAAAAAAGAGTATTTCTTCTCCTCGAAGGTCTTTATGCATCTTTCCCTCCAGCCCTGTGTTCTCTCACCACATGATGTACATCCTCCTCTCCCATCCCCACCCCAGCCCCCGACACGCACACACGCACACGCACACACACTCACACTCACCACCTGGAGGCCACCGTGGTCATTGCTCAAACAGGCGAGTGCTTGTGACTCTAGTTCCACATCCTGAAACTCCCACACACTGCCTTAGAAGAATGTATACTGTGGCTGCAGCACCCCTTATCTGCCAGGGAGATGGGGCCTCACTAGCTTTCTCTACCCCAGCAGTGTTCTCAACCGCATATTCCCTCAAGTAACACAACACCCAGCCTGGGCTACTCACTGGGAGTGAGGGTTCCAAATGGTCGCCTGCAGAATCCCAGGCTGCACTGGCAGCACACATCGTCACTTTCAGTCCCACCCCATACCAGGACTTCAGAAACCCCAGGAAACACACCGCGTGTTCGTCATTCTCTCAGGCATGGTCTGAGCATTTCTTTTTGGAAGGGCGTCCCTCAGCATAATCCAGGAGAGAGGGTGAACTCAGCAGCCCTTTTGTGCCCACTTATCCCTTTCATGCAAACCACATTTCCACACTGCTGCCTCCTGAGTCCAGAAGTTGGCCTCTGTGCCCAGTGGTGTTCAGAGAGGGCCAGCCGGGCTCCTAGTGTCCATGGGTCCAGTTCTGGGACTTCATGGCCTCTGATAACAAAATGCAGGTACCTCTTCAGCCTGTTGTATGCTCCCCCAGGTCCACAGAGAGGAATGTTGCCTTAAAATTGTGGAGCTTGCAGTGTTTGAGTTCCTTGATTTCCCGGGATGCTGTGTCCTGGTCGGGATTCCCTCAAGGGGTTTAAGCCACGTGAAAAACAGTTCTTGAATGTGGACTGTTCTCTCAAAATGTGGAAGGAAGGCTTGAGCTGTGGCCCAAAGGAAGAGCACTTACTTAGCTCTGGGCTCAGGGTTTGAACTCAAGCACCACAGGGAAGGGGGAGGGGGACGGGATGGTGTCTAGAGTGCCTGCAGACAGGGGCCTGGTACCTCTCTCTACCTGTTGTGACATTCCCTCCTGGCTGTGTCCTGTAGGGACAGGCAATGGGGATGTCTGCAAAGGGCAGCTAGGACTTGTTGCAGCTTTGAAATCTGTAAAGTGTGTTGATTTTCCTCCTCCTGCAATAAAACAGTTAAAAACAGGAGCGTGTGTCCTGTGTCACCCAGTCATCCCAAGCCCCACAGATTCAGCACCTGATCCCTCCAGGAGCTAGCTGCCAGCTACAGCTCGTCTGTATTTCCTTTTTTCATTTTTCCTAACTCTAAATTGACAAATTATACTTGTATCTATTTATAGAACACAGAGTGGTGTGATTTTTGAATCCACATAGCAGGGTCATAGCATAACTGTTGTCTCAAGTGGGCATCACTCTGATGATGATATCTAAAGTTCAGTGGGTTTTGAAATGTATAATGTGTTATTTTTTACTGTATTTACCACACACTACAGTGTTTTAAAAATAAATAAATAATGCCCCTCCCACCTCCCTCCCTGTCTAGCCATCGTCTCCCTTAACTCCTCAGCCTCAGCCAGCCAGTCACCCTCCAATTTTGTGTTTAAACAGTTTTTATTTTCCTTTGGTTTGGTTTGGTTTGGTTTGGTTGTGATAGTGGTTTTGAGACAGGATCTCATGTAGCCCAGGAATGCCCCTGTACCTCTGATATGTGTCTGCCTCCCATGTGCTGGGATTGCAGTTACATAACACCAACCACAGCCACAGGGCAGAGCACACATAGAAATGAGATTGCATGATGTTGGTCTTTCTAAGCCTGGCATACCTCACTCAGCAGAAGCTCCTCACCCCCACATCCACCCACCCACCGCCCTTCTCTCCATACTCTGTTGCAGATGATGAACTTTCACTGTTCTTACATGACTGTTCTACTGTAGGTATGGTCCACATTATCTTTATCTGTTAACTGCTACCATTATTATTTGGATCTAAAATGTCACCAAAGACCATAACTACCTGATATCCAGACTGTAGCATGGGGGTGATGGAGCGTCTAAGACACAGGGCCTGGTAGGATGTCTTCTGACCTTTGGGAGCCCTTGAAGGGGTGATAGGACCCCAGTACCTTCCTGTCAGTCACTTTCCTGAACATAAGGTAGAAGTGTTCATCTGCTGCATACTCTCCTCAGGACTCGATGCCTTTACATAACCTGAGGACTCCAACACCCCGAGCCAAACACACCTTCCTTCACTGGGCTGTCTCAGTCACAGTTCTTACAGTTCTGGGATGCTAATGTATATCTTCACGCCTAGCATCTTCTCCAAGCCATCCAGTCTCTGCCAGCTGTCTTCTATTGTTAATCTTCCATAGGGCCTCTCCATCCTGTCTTCCTACTCAGGACATCCCTGAGGTATAACTAGACTTCTTAACACCCAGACCTCTTGTATTCTCCAGTGTTTTCCACAGCCATCTTCCATGTAGAACCCCACACCAGGCTGTTGGCAAACATCCCTGAGGACTCCCTGTGTTCAAGGTGGCCCCGCTCACCAGACACCATGGCTCCCACAGACATCAGGGTTCGTGCCTGACCCGTCTTCCTGGGCACTGTGCTTTCAGATGCTCTGCAGAACAGTGTCCTAAGATTCCTACTCACTAGAGACCTCTTAGAGTCTAGGGGAACATGAACAGTGAGGGCTTGGGGACTCAGACTAAAACCCAAAAGGCTGGGCTTATGTGAGCAAGTGTTGCCCTACCTTTCTAGGTCTAGAACCTTCCTGTATTGACACCCCCTAGTCCTGGGGCCACAGAGTGAGCTGTAATGTGTGGTGCTGGCTACATGCAGGTGCTACCCAGTATGGAAGGACTTGTAGCATCTATGAAAACTCTGACATGGTGGAGAAGGTGGATTTGGATCTTCTCTGCAGTCTGGAAACAGTGCACACGAGAGAAACTTACAGGGAAGTTTGAATCTTGAGCCTGTCCAGGGCTGCCAGATGCTTTTTTAGGATGCTGGGTAGTGGCAGCAAGCTGTGACTCTCAAGTCAGCACAGGCCTGTGGAGAAATACAGACACTGCTGTTCCTGTGGTATTGTCACAAGCAATAGGTAGGGGACCCCGTACGTTTACTGCATTTTCAGTTTATTTAGGATGATTTTACTGAGGCACAATCCCGTTGTAGGCTGAGCAGAATTTATAATGTATTTTATGTGTGTGTGTGTGTGTGTGTGTGTGTGTGTGTGTGTGTGTATGAGAGAGAGTGAGAGAGAGAGAGAGAGAGAGAGAGAGAGAGAGAATGAGAGAGAGAGAGAGAGAGAGAGAGAGAGAGAGAGAGAGTGTGTGTGTGTGTGTGTGTGTGTGTGTGTGTGTGTGATGTGTCTGGCTGCCTGAGGACACCAGAGGACAGCTTCAGATCCCTAAAGCTGGAAGAGCAGATATGCTAATAACCATGGAACCATCTCTCCCATGCTTCTATATTGCTTTGAGAAAAATCTGACAACTTCCTGTTGTTTTAATAAGCCCATCTGTGAAGAGTAAAACCAATTTTCAGACAAGAGGGATGGTTCTGTGGGTAACGTGTATCCTGGCACACAAGCATGAAGACTTTAGTTTGAATTCCCCAGAATCTATGTAAAGCAGTGTTAGTGTGAGATGAGGCTCAGATGCAGGAGAACCCCAGAAGCTTGCAGGCCAGCTAGCCTGGCACACACAGTGGTCAACTACAGGGTGGGAGGTGTGGCCAACACCTGAGGCTGTTCTCTGGCCTCCACAGGGCACCATCTTATGTGTTCTCTCTCTCATACACCATACACACACACACACATACACACACACATACACACACACACACACACACACACACACACACACACTGATGTCTGTCTTTGAAAGACTTTAGCCATGAGAGGATGCCATTTCTCCTGAGCCAGTTTTTCTTTTCAAACATAAAAATGGGCCCTAATACCCAATAGAAATGGCTGTTATTAAAGATTTTTTTATTTTTAATTATATATATATATATCTGTTTATCTGTACGTGGATATATGCACATGAGTCCAGTTTCCTCCAGAGTCTTAAGAGGGCATCAGATACCCCAGAGCTTGAGTTAAAGATGATGCTGAAGTGCCCAATATTGGTGCTGGAAATTGAAGTTGGGTCCACTTCCCAGGAGTACATGCTCTTAACTGCTGAGTCATCTCTCCAGCCCCAGCAATACCTTCTTTATAGTACTTTAAATACATGTTAGGGATCCCAGACGCTGGTGTTGACAGCCAGAAGCAAGAGTGTGGAGCTCTGTGGTACTGTGTGCTATGACCCTGTGCAAGGCTATGCAACCTCTCATGGCTTCTTTCTTCTGTATTCCACTGTCCATCAGTCTCATCTCTTGCTGGCTCTGCTAAGAAATAACTGGGCCCCTGTACATCTTTGCCCAGTGGAATGCTTGGAACAGATTAGAGCCTTTCTGCTTACTGGCCTTCACATCATGAACACTTGCTCCACTGATTTCTGCCAATACCAGGATCCCAGTCCTCTGATGCCCTGTCTCCCTTTCCTTCTGTGTCCCTCCCTCCTACTCCCCAGTACCCTTCAAGGGATAAGGCAGGCATGAGCATGAGCATGCAGAACCCCACAGGAAACAGGTCAAGGGGCTTCCAGTGGCAAAAAAAAAAAAAAAAAAAAACACCTCCCTTGACCTGGGTGGAGAGTAGGTTTGAGGTGCTGGCCTGGTTCTTTCTCTGGAGTTGAAGCATGTTGTGATTACCCAGGAAGGTCCCCTATCACTCCATTAGTGGCATGTGTCCTCCATATGCTTCAGTAAGCGGAGTCAGCCAACCAGGTGACAGTCACAACTCAAGGAGGGAGTAAGAAAAGCCCACGGAGCCCCTTGGCCTGACACACTACTTTGGGCTTTCTCTACCAGCTACTATACCTTTTTAAATACAATTATATCTACTAAGCTACTTCCTAGAGAAGCATTGAAGATAATCACCTTGCAAACTCAAGTATAAGTGGCCTCATCCCAGGCAGATTACGCTCCCAACATCTTAGCCACCATTTCCTAACCAACTGTGAGAAGCGAAGATAACATTCTGGATCATAGAGCTTATAATACCCATCTCTGATGTCAGGTTCTTCCCTTACTGGATAGACCTGTCCTGTTCATCACAGAACGTATAAGAGACAAGGCATCTGACCCCAAACTTAAATTCTGATTGGCTGGCCTGGTCATACATCAGTGTGGTACCTATCACCCCTCACCAACTTGTAACTACCTTTCAAGCTTCCTAATGCATCTCCTTTGTACCCTCACACCTGCCTAGGCTTTTTAACATGGTAACCAGAATAATCCTGACACCAGGGTCACCATGTCTCTGTGCTGCAACCTGCACACATTTGGGGGATGAGGGTGTCATTCATGATGGAATGGAATGCAGAGAGCTCTCATCATGGATGTCAGGCCCACATGATCCTACTCCATCCCAGAACCACTCTCCTTCCATGCCTTCCAGCCTACTCCTCCTGGGCTTTCCCATCTTTTTGCCCATCTCGTGGGTCACCTAATTTCAGTAAAATGACACTGTAGATAGGAAGCATTCCTTTCACCAAGCAGCACCCAGCCCCAGCCCAGCTCCAGTTGCTTCTCACTGCCCCCAGTGTCTTCTTTCCTAACACTCATCACTGGTAGACAGGGTCAATGTATCTCATGATCTCTTTTTTGTAAACACAAAAGTTTACCTCGCTCTACCTCCAGTACGTGAAACACTCAGCATACAGAAGACCAGTAACCACCCCCCAAGACTGACTCACTCACCCTACCCTGGAATGTATCGTGAACCCATATCTACTTTTTATGTGGAGATAGCATCTCATTGTGGCCTTGAATGCACTCCAGCCTGCACTGTTCTTAACTGTGATCTTGTCGCTGCCTCTTTAGTTCGGGATTACAGGCCTACAGCACTAGGCCCGACCACCACTATATTTGAGCTCCCTCATCTCCAGAGTGCATGAAAATCAGCATCATGCCTCTGCCATCTGAAATGGAGCCTTCCAGGTTGACCAAGGAAGGAGCAGCTAGCACAGACAAAGCCAAGGGCCAGGAAACCCCAGTGCAGGGAGGACACCAAGGCCAGTGGCTCCACTGTTCAACTGAAGACATGAAGTTTCGGGTCTTAGGAAGAGCAGCTTTCTTGTTTAAGTGACACCAGGGGGCACTGCTAGAGGACATGGGAACAGAGAGAGGAAAGTGTGTGGTTGAGTAACCCTTCCCTCCCCACCCTATCTGCACAGAGGGAGGTGAGGTGCCTAAGACAAACAACTCAAAAGAGTATCTAGCCAAACACAAACAAGGCCTTCCCCCTTCCCTGCCCCAACAAACACAAACACAAAGAGAAAAGCCCAACGCAAACAAAGCCAGTACCAAATACCCGGGGAGAGAGAGGGTGGGGTGGACTAAGTCCCATTCACTCATTCTTATCCTGAGCCACTGATTATCAGAAGTGCCTTGCAATGGCAAGCTGGATCCCAGGGTATGCGCTCTCAGGGACAACAAAGCCTGCTGGGTCCTTTTCCCCACATCTTTGGACTATATCCTCACTTCTAGGCCTCCTGATTCTGTCTCTTGACCATTTGTCCTTCCTTGCCTTTGGCTCACACGTGTCATCAGGTGGATCTGGCTGTAAGCCCTAACACTAAGGGAATGTGAGTCAGATTCAGAATTCAGTCAGCCCACAGCTCTTTCCTTTGTTGGTGTAGTCCAGTATTGTATCACCTCCATTGCTTTCTGTTTCCCAAAAGAACTGAGCCTAAGCAACTGGTATCAACCACATCATGCTGAATACTGGGGGCTGGGATGTGCCAGAGAGTGGTGAACAAAGGTGAGGAAGGAGAAGGAGCCCAGGTACCCAGAAGCATGAACAGCTGAGCATGGCTGGAGTCTAAAAGCCAGGCAGGGATGGGGGAGGGGAGTCAAGAGAGAAGCAGAGGGACCCATCTGCCAGGCATCTAAGCAGCTGTAGACTTTACCCAAAGATAATGAGGAGCCACAGAGGAGAAGACCAGGAAAGCAGCCGGCATCAGGTGAGGGCTATAGGAAGAAAACTCAGCCCACACAATGGAGAAGGCAGGTGAGAAATACCAAGCCTGAATCTAGGCAGACAAAGGGTTTGGGGGCAAGGGAGAAGAACACTCAGATCTGACTTGGGTCTTTGGCTGGAAAAAGAACCTGGGCTAGTAAGAGACTAGGAGTTAGACTCCCTGGTAGGGAGACAGATGGGCCATGGTTAAGGCAATGAATTCCCAGGATAGCCAGCTTCTTCCTCACTCTCCTGACTTGAGACAAAAGCCTGGCAAGTTAAAACAAAGGCCTCCTTGGCTTTTGTCTCCCACAGGCAGGCCCTCTCCTGGTGGACTGGCTCAACAAGTTCAAAGCCTGCTCAGGGCATGTCACACAGCAGCTCTGGGCTCGTCAACCATCCTAGCTTTCTAGAGGAGGAACACTTCAGAGGCCTTAAAACCTCCCACGCTCAATAAAAGACAGGATTTTTCAGCGTTCCAAGTCCCCCATCTGCTATTCAGAGGGCCTTTTCCTCTGTGTGTCTGCCCCATGTGTGTGTCCCCTCACCCCCAATAAATGTCTTTCTACAACTGCTGGTTCTTTTGGGGGTTGTGTGTGTGTGTGTTTTTTCACTGCTGCCTGCTGTGTACCAGATTGCTCTTGCCTCTTAATTCTTTAACTGAGAGAGGCAACGAACACATAGACTGTATCACCGGAGTCCCAGCCAGGGAGACAGGGGACAGGGTGGTTGAATGCAATGCATAGGACATTCTTCTGCCATTTCTGATGTCCCCTTCTATTGCCTGAAGTCACAGGCACCCTCTATTGCTAGTTTTATACCTGAAGAAGAAGCTGCCCACCCCCAGGATGTCTCTACCCCACCAGGCATACACTGAGGCCTTTCACAACATGTAAACCTCTAACAACCTTAGGAAAGTCACCTTGAATGACTGCACTCAAGGAAAAAGTTTCCTACCGGTGCAGCACCCTGATATAAAGAGCCAGCTTGCTGAGACTTAACAGTACCTGCTTCCTGGCTGATGGGAGTCCTGGCTTCCTAGTCAGGTACCTCAGTGGAAGCTTCCCAGGAGAAGATCTCTTCCCACCCTCCTCACTCTTAGCCTGAGTCCTATGCTGAAAAAAAAAAAAAAAACCCACCAGTTAATTCAGTCAAGGCATGCTTTTTCCCCCCCAAACAGGAAGAATGTAAAGGCTTATTTTAAACCTGCCTACCCCAAGATCTGAATGGATAGTTCTCAGAAGAAACACAAATGGCCACAAGGACATAGGAAATGCTCCGTGGAGTTAGCTATCAGGGGAGTGACAGACCAAAACCAGTGAGAGTCCATGTTACTCTAGCAAGAACAACTATGGTCCCAAAACAAGCGCTGGCAGGGTGACAAGCAGCCCCGATTCACTGTTGGGGTGTGGGTTAGTGTGGACACTTGAAAATAGAGGTTGAAAGTAGAGAAGTGATCACTAGAAATTGGGAAGGAAGCTGGGGGCGGGGCAGAGGCAGGGGCGGGGCAGAGACTAGGGGTGGGGCAGAGGCAGGGTGGGTGTGGTCAAGGATAATATATGCATTGTGTGTATAAAACCCGCATGGTAGGTCCCATTTACCAGAACAACTAATATGATGTTGGTGGTGTTAACCATTTTAAAAACCTGACCCAAATCCTAGCCCAGACCCAGATTCCTCACACTGCTATTTGAACTTACTCTGCTTCAAAATACCAAGCATCTACCCAGGACCAGACTAGGGTACAAACGTCTCCTCACTAAGCCTATTGTCTAATCACTTGCAGCTTACCCAGTCTGTTAGCAGAATGTCTCCCTGTGAAGTGACTATTTGACTGGTCTAGTTTCAGTCTGAATCCAGCTGAAGTGGACTCAGTCAAGAGGAGAAATGGGCGGGTCTTGTGGTTGAAAGTTCAGGTAGCATCCAGTTTTAGGAATGGCTTGATCCAGAAGTCAGTTTCAGGAATGGCTTGATCCAGGGATCAGGTAGGTCTCAGCGCTCTCTTAGCAGGATCACTCCCCTTAAGCTGTTAAAGTCTCTGAAGACCGTTCCCTTGCCTGCCATAGGCCACATCCTACTCTAACTGCTGGGGATCCCACGGCACGTCAACTTTTCTGCCTACAGTATCTCCAAAGAAAAATGCAAAAGCTCTTCTGACCATGGTAGGGAACAGGAAGGCTGGGACAGGTTCTATTGCAAACCAAGTAAGAATGAGCCTAAGTCTTGGGATAGCAGTACAGGCCTCAATGGGCCTGACTTGGGTTCATGCTTATTTTGACTGTCAGTCACAGCCCCATGCTCAGAGTGACTTGGGCCAACCACTCTAAGGAAATGGGGGCTGCAGAGCCCCAGGGCCTTGAGGAGGGATGCCAGCCAAAGTAGGTCCACACTGCTCTGTACTCTCCAACTCCCAGCCGTAGCTAAGGCAGGAAGGTGTGTCCTTCTGCAGGCCCAAGCTCTCTGCAAAGAAGAAACAACCCAGATGAAAGTGACCCAGATGACCTTGATGTGAGGTCATTGACTAGGTGACAGCCTTTGCCTTTTACCACCTTCTAAGATTTGCCAGGCCAAAGTCTTGTTCAGAGTCAGATGAAAGCCAAGTACCAAGGGTCAAGAGCATCATCCAGGTGCCTTTGAACCTAAGCAGCTTTCTTTGCAGAATGCAACATGGTTTGCAAGGCTCTGTTGCTTCCTCAAGGCATGCTTGGGGGTAGAAGGTCTCAGAGGGAAGATTCTTGGGAAGCCAGCATAGTCTGCCTCTCCATCTTCCTGTAGCCTAAAATTGCCATGGGGCAGGGAGAGGTACATGCTCTCTGGTCCTGAGCCTGCTTGCAGGACCAAGGACAGCAAGTGCCCAGACACTCCAGAAGGAGGAAACACTTACCACAGACAAGGTTCTCCCACAGGAAGTGGTCTGCTCCCTCAGAATTGTCTCTGTTCCCTCATCTAGAAAAGGATACTTGGCATTCTCCAGGAGCCATTTTAATGCTAATGTGTTTAGTCAAAGAGAGGAGGCCAGACAGATGTGGGCCATTTGGCAGGGATGTAGTTCATTTGTTAGCAAGTGCGAGAGGCTGGTTGGCAGGATATTAAATATTACCTTGGTTATTCACAAACACTTCATATTTCAAGAGAGGCAGGGAGGCGAAGGCTGCATCCGAGACATCAGCCTCTGTCAAAGAGGCAGAAAGAGGCAAACATTTGATAAATCTGTGTCGATGTGCTCAAAGATCAAAGGCCCGAACATATGTGTTTGTGCAATTGGCATTCCATCAGACAGCTAGAACAGACCCGGCCCGGACAGCTGGACACAGAAAGAATTAGCTGATTCCAGTCTGTAATTAGCTGAGTCTCTCGAGCTGTCTGGGAGTCAGTGGCTGAGTCCTCTTGCCTGCTGTGCCTGCAGGAAGGAGGGTCAGTGGTGAGTGACATGGTGGACTGGCGTATTGCTCAGTCCCTCTGTTGAGCTGATGGTGTCTATTATGGTTGGTTTTAATATCAACTTGACAGGAATTCGAATCGCCTGAGTAGGGAGCCTCACCTGAACACTATCCTAATTGCCTTGATTGACATGAGAGGACAGTGAGGACCATGCCTTCTGGTAGCAGCCCAGATAAAAGGGCGTGGCCAAGGAAGAGCCTTTTGCTTGGCCTGGGCTCCCTTTCCTTGGTGCTGTAAAGATTATTTACCCTGTTGCTGCCGCTGATTCCTTCCGCTGATCAGGACCAGCATTTCCAAGTTTTCATCATGGATTAGGGACCAGCGGTTCTCCAGGAACATTTCAGGCTTTTGGCATTAGATTGAGACTGATTGCTAAGGCAGCCTTGTAGATTGAGCAGCTACCGGTTGTCTCCCCTACCCCCGGCAGTGAGAGACAGTCTTTGTGGGACTCTTCTGACTGCTCCAAGACCCAGTAACTACCAGGCTCAGCCTCTCAAGTGTGATTCTGTTGTTACTATTTTAAAGCTGAAGTAAACATTCACACACATACACACACATACACACACACACACACACACACACACACACACCCCTGTCAACTTACCCTCCTAGCTCTTCTTCTCTTCCATTGCTGATGGAGGCTGCAGAGCTCATCCTTTGCTTGTCCTTCTGTCTCACCTATTCATTGTTCCCATCCAGTCTTGAGGCTGCCACGGTTTGAATAATGCCCTCGATGTTTGTATATTGCAAATGTAGCCCTCACATTCAAGTTCACAGTATTTGGAGGTAGTGACTTTGGTGGTCAGTTGAAACAGAGGAATCCATGCATCTGGGGCTCCCGTGATAGCTTTGGTAGCTCTGTAAAAGCAAGAGAGAATGAGCTTGCACATCTGCTCTATCTCCCGAGTGCTACCCTCCCTCTACCCTCACCCCTCACCACATGGATGCTAGCCCTATGCTCTTGGACTTCCCAGCTTCCAGCAGTGCAAGCTTAAATAAGCATCTCGGTGTTTTGTAAATCACCTAGTCTGTGGTACACATTACAAGTCAGAAAATAAAGATGCTGTCTGCTTGTTAGTATCAACGGCTTAGACATCACTGGCTGCCTCCAGTCTTGTCTGTCCCAGTTCATCTGCAGTTCCATTAGCAGATAGTATCTGCAAAGCACACGGCAAACTCCTGTGCTCTCCTGATTGCCTTTCACATGCCGGTGGGAGCAACTGCATGAGATTCCATTAGCTGAGCTCCAGTCTTTACCCATCTCTCTTTCTGTCCAACGCCAGGCTTGACTTCCAGGAGCCCTTGCTGTTGGTACCTTCAGAGCAAGCCCAGAATCCAGCCAGTCTCTACTGCACCATCAACAGCAGCTTGCCTCCACTGCTTCAGTGGTCTTGTTCATTCTCATCCTATTCTCTGTCCCCTCTTCTTACCACCACAGCTGGAGGGATCGTCGAAAATCTTGTTTATCATGGCATGCCTTGACACTATGCTCTTGGTAGTTCTCCAGTCCCCTTGGTTCACATGACCACCAAAGCTGTACATGACTAACGCCCCATTACCACCTGACCCCATTTCCCCTCCTGTCTGACCTTCATACCAACTCCTCTTTCTCCCAGCTTTTAGATGGTCACTGTTAGTCTGAGTGCTGGAGTCTTGGGGACATGGCTCAGTTCACTTTCTTGCCCTCCCTTGAATGGATGTTAGAAATTATTTCATCGTCTATGGGCTAGGCTAGCTACAGTAACAAACACCCTCTGCCTTCCTCTGCCTCAGGAGTTCTGGGATCAAAGGCCTGTGCCACCACCATAGTTTTTGAGTCTTGGTCTCACTCTGTAGCTCTTGCTGGCCTGGAATTCAAGAAGGTATGCCTTCTTCTGTTTCCTAAGTGCTGTAATTAAAGGATGCACCACCACATCTAGCTTAAAAATGTTATTGTTGTTGTTGTTTTAAGCTTGGGGCTGTAGCCAAATCTGTATCACAGGTGAGCTGAGGTTTCTACTCCAGTCCCTGGACTGTGGCAAAGGGAAAGAAAAGCTCAGGCAGCCTCTCACTGGAAGCTAAATGCTCTGCCTTACTCCACTCCAAATGCCCCACCCGGCCGGCCACAAGGGGAAAAAAATCCTTCTGTCTCAGCTTAAGGCACCTAATGTATTTTCCATATTAGAACTCTACCCCTGAATTTATTGAGGTAAAGAGTTTGAGCAACTTTTTTAAAAAAAAATCTGCTGACAGTTTTTTCAATTCTGATTCTATGTGTACATAGTCCTGGCAATCAAACCCAGAGCCCTATAAATACTCTGCCACTGAGCTACAATCCAAGCCTCTCTCTCTCTCTCTCTCTCTCTCTCTCTCTCTCTCTCTCTCTCTCCCTCCCTCCCTCTCCCTCTCCCTCTCCCTCTCCCTCTCTCTCTCTCTCTACCACCCTTCCAGCCCCAGGTCCTAATTATGGCTGTTTTATGGTGGTGGTGGGTGGTTGGTGGTAGGCTGGTCTTTTGAAATAGGGTCTCATGTAATCCAAGATGACCTCAAATTCAGTAGCCAACGATGACCTTGAACTACTGATTCTCCTGCTTCCACCTTCCAAGTGCTGGGATTACAGATGCATATCACCACACCCAGCTTGAGATAACCATTCTTAAAGAATACGTTCAAACACCACACCAAGAGAAATGCCTGGCTCCCCTTCTGTGAGTTGCCGTGAGTGAACTCTTCAACATCCAGTGCTGTCCCAGTCCCACTGAGAATCACACTTGTAGTTTGTCCTAGAATAAAAGCTGCAACATTAACTACGGAAATGCTGCCACACTCTGCAGCTGACTTATAGGGAAGACAACTTTGGTTGGCCCAGGAATAGCATCACCTGCTGTTAAATGGGAACAATGGTCATCAGATGGACTTCCATTTCCATTCTGATCGGAGTAGCTGGCCTCCTGATCTACCCAGTGTGAGCCCACTACATTTGTCAGGAGCCAGGTTAGCAATGACTTGCCTTTATCTAATAAGGCTTGAGTTGAGTATGTGAGAAGTTTCTGGAAGGGTTTCTGCATCTGTAATAAACAGAAGCCCTTTACTTCCTATAGGCATGTGGTACCTGGAAGGGATACCTGTGACCTCTACTGGGGTCCAATGGAGAAGAGAGACACACAGTAAAATAAGACCAAAACCTCCGAGCCTGGTGTTAGGTGGAATAGTATTCCATTGCCTTGTTTAAAACAGTTTGAATTGCTTTTCAGTCATGGGCAGCCAGAAGCACACTGGATGACACCATGGAGGGGAGTTGCAAGGTCCCTTACTTAGTTGCTGGCTAATTTTATGTCAACTTGACACAGCTGGTCTCCTGTGGGAAGAAGAAACCTCAACTAAGAAAATGCCCCTACCAGACTTGTCTATGGGCAGGGCTGTGGGGCATTTTCTTGATTAATGATTGATGTGGGAGGACCCAGCCATTGTGGGTGCTGATACCCCACTTGGTTGTATAAGAAAGCAAGACTGAGCAAAAGAGGAGGAGGAGCAAGTCTGTAAGCAGTGTTTCTTCCTGGCCTCTGCTTCAGTTCCTGCTTCAACTTTCTGCCCTGCCTTCCCTTCATTGTGGACTATGATGAAGACATATAAGTTGAAACCAACCCTTTCCCCCCCAAGTTGCTGTTGGTCTTACGATCACAGCAACAGGAACTGTAACTAAGATACCTGCCTTCCCTCGGTATGCATGGGATGCACAGGGAAGACAGCCATAGCAAGCTCCAAGTGGTCCACAAGCTCTGAGTCAGATGCTACCTTCAGCAGCCAGCACCGACAGCAGATGGGTGGCTGGCTTCCTTCACGCAGGGGATGATAGAACCTCAGCTACTGGCTGGTCCTTTCCCAGTGTTCATCATCAGCTGTATAAAGGACTGTTCATGATCTTGATTTATAGAAAGACCACTGGGATTTTCCTACCTAATTTCTTTGGATCTAAAATGGTCACTTCTACAATTGCTGCTCCTACAGTCCAGATAGATATGGCTGAAGCCAAGGGAAGTGGGAATGGATCTGGGTCTTATCCCCACTGGTATGCAAACAGATATTAAGCACAGGCATGTTTCCCGTACCACCATGCCACACAGATCTCTCCCTCTCTCCCCTACCCTCTTCCTCCTCTCCCTTTCTTCTATCTTCCTCCCCCTTCTGCTATCCCTCTCTTTCTTGCTCTCTCTCTCTCTCTCTCTCTCTCTCTCTCTCTCTCTCCCTCTCTCTCTCTCTCTCCCTCTACCTCTATCTCTCTCTCTCCTTCCCTCTGTCTCTATCTCTCTGAGATAGTCCAGGCTATCTTCATGCTTGCAGCAATCCTCCTGCCTCAGCCTCCCAAGTTGCTGGTATCACAGGCATGGATTACCACACCTGGCTATCTCCTCCTCTTTTCTGATAATGACCCACAGCTTTCTTGGCTGCATTTCCAGTCTTAGAACATGGCTTCTCCTCCTCAACATTATTGACATTTTGCACCAAATAATTCTGTTTTGGGGACACTGTTCACTGTGGACAGGATTTCAGCAGCTTCCAGTAGTCGTCCCTTCCTCCCTCCCTGTCCTGAAGCACCTCTAGCTGTAGAAAATAAAAGTATTTCTTTTACTCTGGGAACAAGTCACCCATCCCTGTGGAGAACCACCATCTCTTAGATAGATAAAGTTTTGGAAAATCTGCTTAGTAAAGGCACCATTGAATGTGGTCCCCAGCTTTTCATCCATGTGTCTTCTGTTAAGGTGACCCTGATATCCTGGAGCACGAATACCTCTATTCTATTCTTAGCTTGCAGGGTTTGGATGGAGCTGATTCTAACCAGGTCCCACAGGGAGCATGACACATGAAATTGAGCAATGGGAGTATATAGTATCCTCTTGACCACAGTGACCTATTCCAGCACTGATATGTGTTTCAGGCATTGACCTCAAGACGCATGCTCAGACCTTCTTCCACTTGGGCTCCTGGGCCTGCACTTGTGGGAATATAAACCTGGAATTCCTGGCTGCCATCCTGCTACCCCACAGGGAAAGTCTGTCTGGGAATGCAGCCAAGACAAGAGAAGGTGAGAGACAGTTCCTGGTGACAGTATCATAGTCCCCAAGTAGTGTCTATCCAGTCCAAGGCCTCCTCCCTTGGACTCCCGTTTATATGAGCCAGTCATCTTCTCTGGGGATTTGAGCCATTTGGCTTGAGTTTTCTTCCAGTTTCAAGAATTCTCAGCATAGTATTCAGTTAGATCTTATCTGCAGGTCATGTACAATCATGGCACCAAGGCCTTTCCTGTACACAAGCCATCCCCTGCATACCAACTGTGGATTATCTGCATATCTGGTCTTTCTCTTATGTATTCTGTGGTGCTGAGGATGGAACTGAGGACCTGGCACACACTGATCAAGCCTTTAACTCCTGAGCTGTACCTGCAGCCTGCTTTTTGCTGTAGGTTGTATCCTAACTATGTCTGCTGTTCCCTATCATGGCTGCTAAGAAGTAGGGCCTAATGGTAGGTTTCAGGTCTTCAGGGACACACCCCTGAAGAGACTGTGGGACTCTGGTTTCTCATACCTTCATCCGATGAGCACCTTTGCTTCACCCTGAGTTCTCCATCTCAACTTCCTTCATGACAGCCAAATACACAATGGGGTCAGCCTACCATGGAGATACACTGCCAGAACAGTGGATGGTGTAAGTTGATTGGCTTGGGTATTTGTTATAGTGACTGAAGATGGATGAACACACCTGCCTTTAGATGATGACTCTGCACAGATGCTGAGGCTCGAAGGATAAAGATATGAGCACATGGAGGAGAGTGTAGACCTTCTTTCTCTGGGCCTGGAGAGTTATAAGGTTTGCATGTCAACTTGACTGAACCACAGGCTGTCCAGATGTTTGGTTAAACATTATGTATGTGTGTGTATGTGTGTGTGTGTTCTACGTAAAATCAGCGTGTGACTATGAAGTAAAGCAGACATCCCTCCCCAGTGTGGACATACCTGACCCAATCAATAGGCTTGCATAGAATGAAAAGATAGCTATCCGTGTACTTCTGTGCTTGGACTTAGTCTAGAAATTTTATTCTCAGCCCTCTAATTCTCAAGCTTTGAAACCCAACGTGAGTCTACATTGTAGGCAGTTCCAGGGCTTCCCTTTGCCAACTGCAGATGTTGGAACTTCTTAAAACCACATGAGCACAAAGGTTTTAGCAATAAGCTGTAGAGTATGTGTGAGTGTATATGTGAGAGAGAGAGAATGTGGGGAGGGAGCAAGGGAAAGAGAGGGAGAAAGAGAGAGAGAGAGAGAGAAACTGAGTCCATCCTCTTTGTGAGCTTTCTGTGGAGGACTCTGAACAGCAGGTGGGTTTGGGCAGACTAGTGTGTGTGGAGGAAAAGCAGCCCTCCTCCCTGCTCTGGGATCTCTCTGTCACATTTACACTTCGCCCATGCAGATGACACCGTCCTACTCATGGCCTTCACAAAATCACCTAAAAAGATTCACAAGGCTTAGAAAGCTTGGGAACAGGTGGATCATACGGACACAACACTTTAGGACAATCTCTGTAGAGTGGGAATGTGTGGTGTTTCTGACCTTGCTTTTAGAAACTTTTTACGTCTTTCTAGCACCCTGAACTGTAAGAGAACTCCCTGCAGAGAAATTCCCTTAGGTGGAAACGAAAGCATAGTAATATATCACTAATGTAAGTTCCTCTTGAAGTCTTTATTTGTAGGCTTTAGGTGGCTGGTGTTGTGTTTAGAAAGATAGATAGCTACTAAAGAAATCCTTGGATGCCTTTCTCTGCCGAAAGTGGTGGGATGAATATAGTTTGAGACCTCAATAAGAGATCAGACCCTTGCCACCCAGAAAATGAACATAAGATAGTTATACATATAGTGTGTGTGGGGGGGGGGTTGTAGCTCTCCCGAGTTCATCTGTGGATTTCCTGAAGAGCTTGGACTGAGGGCGCTTAACAGAGTTTGCTACCTCCTCCCCGCTTTGAAGTATCTTAGTTCCCCTGGAGCATGCTTCATGGCAGCCAGATCGCTTCTGAGATTTAAGGTGCACCTAGATCCATTCATCCTGAACAGGAATGGAGTCATGGCTGGGGCACTAGACCTAGGTTCCAATTCTAGTCTGCCACTCAGCTGTGACCGTGGGTGTGTGCGTCACTGGGAGCTCCTGCCTTTATCTATACGAGTGTGTGATCCTAACAATACCCAAATGAGAGAAGAGAGTAGGGTTAGCCCATGCTCTTCCCTCCTGTGTGGGAAAAACACAAGAGCCAACAGCCCTTGGCTCTGCTACTGGGTCCCAAAGGTGTCGGTGTTTTTCTCATTCTAAGCAGCTCTCTGAAGATTGCAGCAGGCTTAGTGCAGGGCACCACTGTCTGCCAGGAGTCAACAGAGACTGAGGCCAGGGCTTAATTCCACTGAACCCCTTCTACTCCACAGGCCCCTCAGTGGCCTGGTTGTTACCTGTACTTTTGTGCAAGCATCTATAAATTATGTATATGTATGAAGTCTTAGAAAGAGGGACCAGTAATATATATCATATATACAAACTATACATATATATATACATAATATATATATATATATGTATATATATATATTATATATTTTATAAAGATATATATATTTTATATATTTTATAAAAATAGAAGGGGGATTTGTGTTCATTTAGAGCTATCCTGGATAATTCAGAATAGTCTATCCCCTGAATATAAGCATATAGAGAATACATATACATTCCTATAAATCACAACATCACACCTCTACAACACACTGCCTCTTGAGCTCTTAGTTCAGTTAAAAGTTTCATTAATTAAAAGCTTTGGAGTAGGCGGGTACGGTGGCAAACGCCTTTATCCTATAGCACTTCAAAGGCATAAACAAGAGGATCTCTGTAATTCAAGGCCAGCCTAGTCTACATGTCAAGCTCCAGCCAGGACTACATAGAGAGACCCTATCCTTAAAAAAACAGAAACAGTTTACAGTTACAATTGTGTATGTGGCTTGTGGGGGCTCAGGGTGCTGAGGCATGAACCCAGGGCTTTGCTCATGCTGGGTAAGCTTTTACAGCTGACCTCTGCTTTTTTTTTTTTTTTAAACTTTTTCATCCTGAGGCAAGATTTCACTAAGTTGCTCAGCTTGTTCTTGAACTCATCCTGTATCCCAGACAAGCCTTGAACTTACCATCCTCCTGCCTCAGCCTCTAGAACAGCTGGGATTGAAGGGCTTCCCCACCAGAACTGGCTGAGTCACTCAGTTGTTTTGGCCTCATTTAGACAGAGCTGGAGGCTCTGATGTCGAACACGATTTGTTTTAAGTCATTACACCGTGAGCATGGGATGTAGGTGTGTGTACATGTTTGCCCGGGAAGTGTCTGGCTGCATTTCTTTGTTTGCTTTCCCCATTCCTTCTGGGCATCTGGCCCTTTCCACTTCTGTTAATGCTAACCCCAGATCGCCCCACCCTGTCTCCCTTCATAACACTTCCTAAAGTAGAATTGAATCTTCTCCTAATGCTGTTTCCTTTAAAATTGTCACTGTATGCCAATTATTTATTATTAGCCATAGTCATTGTACAGAATGAGATGGGTTTCCTCATGATACCGTATACCTGCGTGTTGTGTACTGTCTTCTTATTCTGTGGCTCTCTCTCACCCGCTTCTTTCTGCAGTGCCCTGCCTCTATCCAAATAGTAACATACAACATGAATGTATTTAATAAGAACACATACATTAAAATCTAGAGTCTCTAAAAAATAGAATTAAGAGCCTAGAAAAATGAGCTAGATTCTTCATATGAGAGAAAAGATGATCTTTCTGAATCTAATTTCATTCTCCTTTGTGATTAATGAAACTCCACCACATATATATGCCCCTGGTTTTGTTTGTTTCTTTGTTTGTTGTTGTTTTCGTATCACCTGCGTATTCTTGTGTTGTCTATAACTTTCTGCAGGAAACACAAGACAGTTGGGGCAGGCAGAAGGGAAGGGCTGCACAGTCCAATATCCCAGACCAGCCTCCCCAGCATCTTCTAGAAACAGGAACAAGGCAGATGATGGATCCCAGGTTCCCAGTATCTTCTGTGAGGCCACAGGCACTACACCTCCTACTCCAGCCAGAGACAAGTCAAGACCATCAAATAATTTACTGTGATTCAACATGTGCCCTCATAGGCGCCTGGAGGGAACTGAGAGGGGTGGAGGACTTGGGTGCCAGTGACAACAGGGACAGTTCATGACATTCTGTTCAAATTGTCCATGCGAAGGTCTTGGTCACATCTGTCCACCATCCCTGGCCTGGTCTGGCTCCAGCATTGTTTCCTTCCTTCCCTTCTCTTTCCTTCCTTCCGTCAGCACCTCCTCCCTGCATCCGGCACCTCCACATCCCGAGCCTGTGCCTGGACAGGCACAAAGGACATGACTGACTGCAGGCAGGGGGATTGGCAGAATTGGGGGAGCAGGGACATCAAAGTGGATACAAAGTTCATCTGGCTAGCTGAGGTCACTGCCCCAGATGTCTCGCTGGCCCCTGCCTCACCTGGTGTCAGGACAGCACATACTTGCAGCTCATGCAGCCTGGACCACTTTCATCAGGTGGGTTCAGTTTCTGCAGTTTATGCTGCCGAATCTCACGTACTAGCGTGTAGAAGGCATCCTCCACACACTGCTGGGTCTTTGCTGATGTTTCAATGTAGGGGATGCCCTAGCTGCGAGCAAGGTCCTGGGTCTGCCGAAACTCAACAGTGCGAGCGGCCAGGTCGCACTTGTTGCCCACCAGCACCATTGGCACATCATCTGAATCTTTCACCCGCTTGATCTGCTCCCTGTACTGATGGATGTCTTCAAAGGACTTGGTGTTGTTGATGGCAAATACACAGAGGGAGCCCTCGCCTGTGCGCATGTACTGGTCCCGCATGACACTATACTCTTCTCGACCTGCTGTGTCTAAGATGTCCAGTAGACACATCTCCCCTTCAAGGACCACCTGTTTCCGGTAGGTAGGTAGTGGGATTATACTCGTCCACAAAGTGGTTCTGGATCAGCTAGATGGTCAGGGCACTCTTTCCCACACCTCCAGCGCCCACCACCACAAGCTTGTATTCTGTCATCGCTTCTACAGGGGCTGCCAATCCAAGAGCTCCTGCCCCACCGCTTGCTGCCCCGACTGCCCCCGGGGCTGGGGCCGGGGCAGGGCAAGGGGCAGACAGGCACCTACTGCCCCCACCCCGCGCGCGCATGAGCTCTGTCCGCGGCGGGTGCAGCTCGGGCTCCCGGTGCCAGGAGTGGACCTGTTTGTTGTTTTTAATCTTCCTACCTGTCACTGGCATCCAGGCTGATCCCGTGTCTCAGTTGTTGTGGATCGTGTCACTATCAGTGTGGACGTGCAGGCATCTCTATGATACGCTGACTTAAAATTCTTCAGGTATGGGCTGGAGAGATGGCTCAGCAGTTAAGAGCACTGACTGCTTTTCCAGAGGTCCTGAGTTCAATTCCCAGCAACCACATGGTGGCTCACAACCATCTGTAATGGGATCTGATGCTCTATTCTGGTGTGTTTCCGAAGACAGCAACAGTGTACTCATATACATAAAGTAAGTAAATAAAAAAATTTTTTTTTAAAAAAATTTTCAGGCATCTACCCTAAACCATGGAGACGCTCTCACTTCCCAGAGGGCCACAGGGCTCTCCTAAAAGCAGAGGTGTAAGATACTGCTGCTATCCAACATCTCCAGAGAACTCACACCTGCATACCACTTGCCTAGGGGAGGATCAAACCCAGTACTGTCTCCACCAAATGTCACCTTTGCATCATTCAGAGATGAGCGAACTATGTGACCTTTGGCCTGCATATTCATGAAACTGACTCTTGCTTCTTAGAAAGAAATTGCCCCCAAGTTTAACAAAGTTTAAGCTACCTGCCACTCACTGTAACACAAATGGCAAACCCAGCACTCCCCTGCCAGGTCCCATAAACTGACCCTTACCTTAAACCTCAGTCTGGCCTTTGGCAGTCCTCATCTTAACAGAACCATCGTCCCCTGACCCCTTTCCTGCACCTAGGGGAATCACTTGCCCAGCTTCCTCTGCAGATCCTGGCCTTCACGGCCTGATACACTGATAGTCAGCTGCAGTTTATACACACTGGAAGGAAAAAAGCAAGGGGCGGGGGTGGGGGAGGACCCAGTGGGTAACTCAGGCTGTAGGTCCTTCAAAGACCAATCCTTGTGCAAAGACGATTTACGGGTACATGTTTAAGGAAAAGAAAATCGGATAAATCAAGAACTCAATTCAGTATCAGATGTCACAACCTTTAGTCAGATGCCTGGAGGTGTATACTCCTTGAATATCGAGGGCAGAATGTGTTGTACCAAATGCCACAATAAACAAAGGGGATCCTCCCATAGTGTGCGCAGAGGTGTGCGCAGAGGTGTGAACAGCCGCTATGGAAACCAGGGTGGAGGTTGCTCAAACACGGCTTCCACTCTCCTCAGTGACCTTTGGCCTGCATATTCATGAAAGTGACTCTCGCTTCTTAGAAAGAAATTACCCCCAAGTTTAACAAAGTTGAAACTAACTGCTACTCGTGGTAATCTAAATGGCAAACCGATCTCTCGGCCCCTCCCTTCCCTGCCAGGCCCCTCTGTACTGAGGACAAGCTGACCCTTACCTTAAATCTCAGTCTTTAGAGCGCCTGGCTCTAACTGATCCATCACCAGCCCTTCCCCTCTCCCAAGACAATCATTTGTCCACTTCCCATTACCATCACCTGAAATTCAACCTGTTCAAATCTTGCCAAGTGATGGCTGCGGTCTTCCCCTTCCCTCAGAATGCATCTCTGCCTCTTAGATCATCTCTCTCTCTCTCTCTCTCTCTCTCTCTCTCTCTCTCTCTCTCTCTCTCTCTCTCCATCTCCTGCAGTAATCCTCATTGACAACACCATCTATTTTTAATGAGCCAGTGTTTCTCTTTGATCTTCCAGGCTCAGCCTCCCAGCCTTCTTGGGTTTCTAGCTTTACTCCCCACCTGCTGCCCACCGCCCACCGCCCACCGCCCACCGCCCACCGCCCACCGCCCACCGCCCACCGGCAGGGCAGGGTAGGACTGCATCTTTAAGTGGCCCTTGTATTTGTGCAGGCTGGAGCAGCAGTGGCATTAGACAGACCTCAGTGGCATACCATCAGGTTTCCTCCAGCATGTTCTTCCTTCTCTGCCTCTGAGGATACCTGTGCCTTGATGCCTGCCCTGGCCTGTGTTTGTCTCTGTTATGGACTCTGTAACTCACTGCCACAGTCTTGGTGGCTTGAAACAGTGAAATTATTGCTCCAGCATGGGAGCTGCAAATTTGATCTGGAGGCCTAGGTGAGAATCTCTCCTCCGATCCAGCTTCCAGTAGTCACAGGTGCCCTTTGTTTTGTGAGAACACTACCCTAATCTAACCTTCACATAACCATCTTTTGTTCCTCCCTTTCTCTGACAGGGACCCTACTCATTAGAGTATGTCCTAGTCTGGAGGATGGTTCTGGGTAGCCATACTTTTGGGGGAAGACTACCATTCAAACCACCATAGCACTCTACTTTCATATTTAATGGCATGGAAGCACATGGGTCGCATGTCTTAATTAGCCAACAAGGGAGGTGGGAAGAAGGGAAATGGGACCTATCACCAGCCAGTGAGCAACAGGAGGAGGATGACACCGGGTGGATAGCTTTGAATCTTCCATGATTACCTTCAGAACTACTGGGAAAGGCTTGGGTGGTCCTTGAAGAAGCCACAGCTAGCCCACTGCTTGCCCCTAGAGCTCCTCCTGGAGAGTCTATGCATCTCTTCCTTCACAGCTTATTCAGTCTTCGATCTCACTGCTTCTCATGTGGAGAGCTGCAGCCACCACACCCAGGCTATTGGCATGGCGAAGTTACTGCTTACTGCACCCTATGGCTTGGGACCAGACCCCGCTCATTGAAGAGCTGAGACCTGGAGGCTACCTGGAGCCTTCAGGTGCTCCACAGCTACCGGTCAGTCCTTCAAGGTCCTGGCTACTTAGGAGGAAGAGCTGGATGGGGGATCATTGTGGGAACCTGTGGTGTGGGCGACAGACAAGCAGACGGTCAGGAGAGGAAGCAGATGCAAAAGCAGGGAGCAGAGGGGCTATGAGGCTGACCCGGTGGCTGTGTGGACCACAAGAGATGTACTATGGTAGCAATGCTTCTCACACCGGCTTTGCTGAGTCTTCACAATACCCCTTCAGCTGGGGCAGTGGAGGGTGTCCTGCTCCTTAAACCTTAGCACAGTGTCCTAGGCCCTTGGCCTTCGTGGATGCCCTCTAAACATGCCCTGAGCATCCTCGGATGTCAGTCACTGCACCATGGTGCCATTCAAAAGGAGCTCCTTTGAGATTAACCGGCTATTTACTTTATGCAAATGTCACCATGCCAGAGTTTCATATCACCCCAGTCACAGGGTCACTCTTCTTTGCTGTCATAATAAAGTATAGCATCTTTGAGTGCATGCTTTCAGGCCTTTTGGGTGCACAACTAATATAGTAGAATTGCTGAATCCCACAGGGATCCCAGGGGTAAGTGAGGAGAATCTGCCCATGTTTTCTCAGCAGGATTCCCACTAGCAGTGCACAAGGACTTCCATTTTCCACTTATCCATATCTTTGCCCACCCTTGGTGCTTCCCTGATTGTTAAAATCTTGAGCTTGGAGGTCCATATGTTTAATCAGACATGGGCCACTGCTAACCATTGTGTTTTTTCTTTTTAAATTTTGTTCTATTGTTTTATGTACATAAGTGCTTGTCTGCATATATGTTGGTGTACCATATGTGTGCCTGACCGACCAGAAGAGGGTACTGGATCCTCTGGAAACAGAGTTACAGAGAGTGTGTGAGCCACCATGTGGGTGCTGAGAATCAAACCCCAGGTCCTCTGGAAGAGCAGCCAGTGCACTTAACCAAGGAACCACCAACCACTGCCCATTGCTCCCTCCTCTCTCTCTCTCTCTTTTTCTTTCCCATCCATCCGTCTGTCTATCCATCTGTCTGTCTCCTCATTCTTACGTTCCTATATATGATATTAGTTCACTTCACTGAGCCCATATACTCCTCAAGTTCATGTTTCTTCATTCTTTATTTATTTCAGAGTCTGATCATTTTACCTATCCAGTCTTTGAATCTGATGTTTTTTGTTTTTGTTTTTGGTTTTGGTTTTGTTTTGTTTTGTTTTGTTTGCCTAGTCAGATTTTCTCTGGGGCTGGGCGTGGTGGTACACACCTGAATTCTCACCATTTAGAAGGGTGAGTGAGGCAGGAGGATCATCATTACTACACATCAAGAGTTGTCTCCAAAACAGAAGAGAAGGAAAAGCTGGAATATCTGGTTTTCAACATTTCTTATAAGTTTTTCATGTAGGGTTTCTATTTGATTCTTTGATGATGATGGTGATGATGGTGATGATGGTGGTGGTGGTGATGATGATTTCTTTCCCTTTAATGATATCCTCTGTTCACTTGTTGTTTCATATTAGTTCTTTTTTGTTATAAGAGCGTATTTAAGATAGTTACTTTTAAACCCTTGTCAAAAGCTCTGATTTCTTTGGTTCCTTAGGAGTCAGTTTCTGTCTAACTGCCCCTTTCAAAGTGTGTCAAGTCTTCCTGTCCCCTAGTGCCTTGTGATTTTGTTGTCTCTGACAACTGGATGTTTAACTTCGTGAGACTCTAATTGTAGAGATCAGTCCATCTCCCCTCCGGGGGGGGGGGGGGTTTATTGGTTTGTTTATTTTCTTTGGGTTTTGCTCATTTGCTTTGATTGTTGAAGGCTGTAATTGTCCATTTAAAAACAACCACCACAAAAACTACTTTCTAAGTCACTTTGCGGAAGACAATTACTCCTGTGTGGACACCGGCCTCTTCTTTTAGCTTGTGTTTAGCTAATGTTTTGACATAGATTTCCTTGAATGGCTTGAAGTAAAATGTGTACACAGAATCCTCCTGTGCACAGAGGAGAAGGGGACCTTTTGGTGTTTGCTGTTGACTTTGTTCTGGGACACTCCCTCACTCTCAGCAAGGATGACAGAGGAGCCTAAAACAAAAATCCTAATCTCTTTTTGTTCTTTGCCAGCATTCAGCTAGCCTGAGGCATGTGTGTGGCTCTCTAAATCCTGCCATACCTGTGGCTGGTTTCCTAGGCCTTTGTTTCCTGCAGGCCCTGGGTGGTCTAACTGTAAGACCTGGCCCACCACGTCTCTCTCTGGCTTCTCTGGGTCTTTGGTTGGTCAGTCTGGTTTGGGATTTGGGGGGAGGTGTTTATTTTGTTTTGTTTGAGACAAAGTCTGCAGATTTGAGTCTCCATCTGTAGCCCAGGTTAGCCTCCTGCCCCGTCCCTCTGTAATTCTGGGATCACAGGTAAACAAACCTCAAGCACCTACTGGTGTCTGTGGCTTTCTGGGCTGCACCTAAAGCTTCACTAGAGGTGCCCACTTTTCTGCCCACCAGAATGAAAGACCCCCCTCCTTCAAGTTCCTCCAGATAAATTAGAACAGACCTGCACGCTGATTTGTTCCCCTTCATTCAAAAAACCAGAATGCCAAAGTGAGAGTTTAGGCTGCTGCTCCTTCAAAACCAAGACTGCCAGCGTGCTAGGGTTGGGGTGAGGGGTGGGGCCTCAGCTCAGGATGGGTGGTGCACCCAGTTTTCCTACTGTGTTAGAGACGGATGAGAGTGCTTGCTATCATTTGTCATTCACATAATTAATATCAAACTTTGAGCTGTTTCCATGATTCTGATGGAATTGGTTTTGTGTGCTTCTGTTTGGGTGTTCAACATCATCATGGAGGAAAAGACACCCTGCTCTGCCCCCACCCTCTGGTTTGCCATTTTTTCACATCAAAAAGACCAAAGACATTTCTGGTACATTCACTATGTGACTCTAAGCATAAGAGACACCAGCACAAAGGAGATCCAGTCCCTGTCCTTATACAGTGTCTTTTGCAAGACCTAAGTAGCACTGCAAGGGGAGAAAGACTGGCATACTAGAATGATTGGACCCATGGAGAATGGGGGAACTGCTTTCCTGCAATTCCAAGGAAGGCCCCTTTGGGCATGTGTGAGTGGGAGCAGGCAGATAGAAAGCAAAGACCACAGGAAGAATAGAGACAAGGACACAGGTCAGTGGATAGCATCGTCAAAAGCCATGGTAGGTGAAGGTGCTCCTAGGACTGAAAGGCCACCAAGGAAGTGAAAGGCTAGGAGTAAGGGATGTCAGGAAGTGACTGAGTTGGCTGGACGAGAAGCTGTAAGTCAGGCAGGGAGTGACTGGTCCTTTGTCATAGTGCTGAGTGGGAAACTGACTACAAGGTAGAATTTGGGAGAACCTGAAGGCAGAGATGGGGTGTGAACTAGTCCAAGAGAGAAATGAGGTGGTAAAGACTAAGTTGGAGGCAGTGGAGATGCAGATGTCTCTGGAAGTACTGAATGGAAATGCTGGGCCTTCAAAATTGAAGGAAGAGTGGAAGAAAGGAAAGAAGGAAGGAAGGAGGGAGGGAAGGAAGGAGGGAGGGAAGGAAGAAAAAGGAAAGAAAGGAAAAGGTGAAGAAAGGAAAGAGGGAGGGAACAAGGGAAGGAGGGAAGAAAGGAAAAGGAAAGAAAGGAGGGAGGAATGGAAGGAAGGAGGGAGAGAAAGAAGGAGGGAACGATACAGAAAGCTTTCAATCTCATGGATGATTTACGTGTGCATTTAGTCTGAGGTCTAAAGCAGTCTAGAAACTGGCATTGTGTCAGCATCGGTGGGTGCTCAGTCTTACTGGGATGGAGAAACCCAAGATGCTCAGGTGCCTTAATCACTTTCAGTCCTAGAGATTTGTTGGGCACATTCTGTAAATCTAGGACTGGGCCAGGCAGTGGGGTGGAAAATGGAGGGCAGTTTCCAAAGAGTCTATGAAGTCATTCCTTGGTCTGTGAAGCTAGACATTTGTGTAAAGGGGAAAAGTCAGCCAGGCAGAGACAGACGGGGTGGCAAAGCTGATCCACACAGCTCTGAGAGGCCACTCGTGGTACCAGAGGCCCTTGGGTGCCAGGACACCCCTGATGGTCACCTCCACGCTGACAATGGCCTTCCCTTCTGTGGGAGGGGGGGCTTCCATTCTGTGCTCATGGGAGCCGTTCCTGCTCTAATGCTTCCTTTTCCTCTGGGCTTTGGGATCTGCAAAGAAGGGACAGGCTGTGTCGGCCAGTGGCTGTAGGTCTTCGCTGTAGTACAGGCCATATTTGGCTAAATCATGGATGGCTCTATGCATCTTTTCAAATTCAGTTTCAAATTTGTAACATTTAAAGTCAATCACTATTTGAACTGCAGGTGACTTCCTGTGAATGCCAATCTAATAATCCCAGGTACCCTAGCCTGCAAAGTTCTCACTGCGTCCCTCAACTTCAGAATAAATGCAGTGAACAGGAGTCGCAAAATTGTCCCACAAGAAAGTGACTCTCACCATGTCGGTGGAAAGAGGAGATTGACGGTGCTGTCCAGTATCGGCACAAGCTGAATTGGCTGTGGGACTGGAAAGGCAATTACTAGCAAGGCATTAGTGCATGTTGCATCTGAGGGCGAGGATATGGGATATGGGGAAAGGTTATGGGGTTTATGAGGCATATGTGGAGGGTATAGTGTGCGGGGAGGTTATGGTGTGGGGGCATAGGATGGGGTTATGGTGTGTGTGTGTGTATATGTGTGTGTGTGTGTGTGTGGTGTGTGCTCGCCTGTGCAGGTATGTGCATATGGAGGTCAGAAGACAACCTGTTGCTGTTGTAGGTCAGGGACCATCCACCTTTTGAGATATGGTCTCTCACTGACTGGGACCTTGCTGATTAGTCTAGTCTAGTCTGGCTGGCCAATGAGCTTCAGGATTTGCCTGTCTCTGCCTCAGCAGTTTTCTGTGGGCTTTGGGGACCCTACTCAGGTCTTCATGCTTAGATGCAAACAATTTACTGACTGTACATCTCCTTAGCCCCCAGGAAAAACACTTTTACAGTTAATCTCCTTTAAAAAAAAAAAAGAAGAAGAAGAAGAATTGAGGAAACCAGGCAAGAGGCCATTCTGTATTTTATGACCTTTGTGAAGGTTTATCCTTGTGATGTTTGTGCTGTGTGAGCAGAGCCTGGAGGTTTAGAAACTGGACTGAGCATCGTGAAATGAAGCTTGCCATTCAGAACGTAACCACCTTTCGTGGATGGCTTCTAACAGTCAGCGTTGAAGCTTCATGCTCACACACTTACATCACCAGAGCGCCAGGCACCTGTGTGTGACATAACAAGTCTCCCAAAACTCCCAGGTTAAGGGATTCTCAGCCCAATACAGAGAGCACTGGGCAGGCTGAAGTCTGAGTACAGCCAAGTGTCTACAGGGCATTGAGTGATGTGGGGGACACGTCAGTGTTTGTCAGGACAGGAACTCATTTATCTGTTTCTCCAGCTTGTTTGGAGACTGCTGGGACTAGTGAATGGGGGGAGGAGTTACAGAGGTGAGGTCCAGAGGGAGAAGGAGTGGGGAATGGAGAAGCAGTGAGCCACATTAACAGTGGGAATGAAGGGACCACAAATGTGTGTGGAAACTTCTGGACCCGGCCGCACCTCGGCTGAAAGAGGAACAAGAGGAACTTAGCACCTGAACTTATTTTAAACTCTTAGTATTATTTTATGTGGATGGTGTTTTGTTAGAATGTATGTCTGTGTAGTTGAGTGCAGTGTCCCTGGAGACCAGAAGAGGGCGTGGGATGTCATTGGAACCAGAGTTAAAGGTGACTGTGAGCTGCCATGTGGGTGCTGGGAATCAAAACTGAGTTCTCTAGAAACTAACTGCTCTTAACTTCAGAGCATCTTTGTAGCCCCAGAATCTGCATTTATTAAAGTCTAGCTGGGTGTAGGCTGGAGTTCTAGGACAGAACCTACAGTGCTCAAGGCCCTGAGTTTGATGGCCAGCAAAACACACACACACACACACACACACACACACACACACACACATTCCATCTGAAGAACATGGTAACTTGTCAGAAATATAAGACAATAAATTACTGGCTACAGGGGGATTCTGGAGAAAATACATCTCAAGACTCAGAAAGGACCTCCAGTTTGAGTTCCATTGGTTTGTTGGTCTGTGCTGACAGCCAGTGGGACATAAGTCAATAACTTCTTGCTGCCTTCAGCCACATCGGCTTGGAATGTTGGATACATAAATGCAGACCTTGGGGAGACATGTTCTAAGTGCCTCTGATGCCCCAGATACCTCTGAAGATTTTCTCTTCGATTAAAGCACCATGCTTTTTTTTTTTTTGCCAATAAGCAAATAGAATCTGCTTCAAAGACTAGCAAACTGCCACCTGCTACTTCAAAAGCTCCTTCAATTCCCTGAGCAATTTACTGAGGCATCTGGACTTCTGGGTGTGGCTCCACAGCCCCCCCCCCCAGTGTGTGTGAGTGTGTGTGTGTGTGTGTGTGTGTGTGTATGTTTGTGTATGTGTAGGATCTGCGGCTAAAGGCCGGTTCTCAGTGAGCACACCCTCAGGTAGAAGCGTTTGTGGCTACAGTGGTAGAAACAGGAAGAGGGCTGATATTGATGGTCTAAGTTTTTAAGGGCATGGAGAAAAAAATCTGGATTATGCTGTGGTGACTGAAACAGCCTCACTGGTGGGTGGCACCCCTGCTGAGTCTGTAACCTGTGTAAAGAAAGCATCCTTGGTATCAGAATTATTAGGGAGACAAAACCAGTGCCATGTTGGGAACCTCACACCCATGAGAGCCACTGCTGCTAAAGAAACATAATTCACTCTGTAGTCCAGGCTAGCTTTGAATTCCTAATCCTTCTTTCTGCCTCATCCTCCTGATTGTTGGGATTATAGGCCCTGTGGCACCAGGCCTTGGATTCTTGGTGGGGTGAAGAATACTTAACTAGCACATACAAGATCCCAGCTCCAACCTCAAATAACAAAAATAAATGAAAGAAAGACGAAGAAAAGAGATGGAGAACAAGGTTCATGAAGCTGTAGAAAAGCTGGAACCCTTATGTACTGTTAGTGAGATTGCAAAACAGTGCATCCATTAATAAAATCAAAAGGCTATTCTCTTATAAAATAAAATAATATCTAGGATAACTTAATGATTCTATTCCTGGGTATATGATCTCAAAAACTCAAATCAGTCTCCATGAGGTATTTGGTCCTGTGTGCCTAGAAGCATGATTCACAGCTGAGAAAGAGTGGAAGCATCCTACATGTGTGCATTGATGCAAGATAAACACTTTGTGAGATGGGGCCAGTCAGACTGTCGTGCAGGAGGGGAGGGCATGTTTTACATTCATGAGGCTTTCTTTTCAACTCTTTCTTATTTATTTATTTATTTATTTATTTATTTATTTATTTATTTATTTTTAAAAAGATCAGTTTGTGCTATAGACAGGCAAGAGAATATTATATGGTCTGGAAATGAAGAGGCGTATATTATGACCCACACTACAGTATGGATAGACCTTGAGGATTATATTAAGTGAAATTCGGTAATTATTAAAGGGCAAAGCTGAATGGCTATCCTTGTGTGAATAAGGCCACATGCAGAGACACAATGGTGGCCAACAGCTAGGGATGAAGTAGAAACTTTGTACCTAATGAGACCAGTTCAGTTTTCCCAGATAAGAAGAATCCGGAGGGTTACACATAGTATGAATGTAGCAGATCCTTAATTGTGCAGGAAAAATGACAGAGATGCTGTTGCTCATTAGAGCTGAAGATAGCACTCCATGAAACAGCACTAGGATGTTTCTAGCATGCATGAAATAAGTTTTGTGTTAGCCAACATCAATACTGACAAAACAAGAGTAACACAACAGGAAATCCAAGAGTTCTAAATCTACATTGGGGTGGAACAACATGTCCATCCTGGTTATACAGAAATTTCGATTTGTCACTGAGAAATCCAAGTTGAATTGTTAACATTCAATTGGATGGCTTCATTCAAACCTTGAGAATCAGGCCTGGGTTGCACAGGCACATCAGGGTTCGTCAGAACATGCCAAGTGCTTGGGCTAGGCAGAGTCATACTGTATCCCAGGTAGTATGGCTCCTTCTGGTCCTGTGGGCATTGGGGTCGGGGTGTTCTTACTTGTAAAGGTCCAGCTGCCTGAGCCTTGCAGCAAGTCTAGCAGTAAGCAAGCTTCTGCCTACTAGATGCAACAACCAAAAAATGTCCCCATGCATTGTTAAATGTCACTGGAGAGAGGGCAAAGGGAAAATCTGTCCTGAGTGAGACTGGCTGAGCCAGAGAAAGGGGCCCAGAAGAGCTGGAGCAATATGGGCATTTGGAAAGAAGGGGAATATGGCAAGATGAAAGGCTGCAGACAGTGACATAAGACGGAAACAAAAGCAGTGAAAGCCCACAGTGCGGAAGAGACAGTGAGAGGCTGAACTCAACTCAGCTTCAGGTGAGATGGGACAGAAAAGCATTTTCTGGCTTCCTTGTATACTTGGACTCTGGAAACACGCTATCTCAGATGTGTTCAGCTCCAAGATTCTCCCAAGAGTGAAGTAGCAGGGCTAGCCATGGGCTTAGTGGTAGAGCAGAGAGCACTGAGGACCTTTACCTGTACAAGGTCCTGGGGTGGGGTGAGGCTTGAGATCCACCCTCTGGAGGGAAGCTGCAGCTGTTGATGAGAGGTGAGCAGAGTGTAGACTGTATCCCAGTCCTCTGTCCTGGAGAAGTTAGGTCTGGTTCTTCCTCCCAGCCCCATGCTCCCAGAAATAAGATGCAGACTCAAAATGTATTTACAAATACTTTGGCCATATAGCTAGGCTCTTCTCTAACTAGCTCATAGCTTAAGATAACCCATTTATTCTAACCTACATTCTGCCATGTGGCTGGTTACCTGTGCTCAGGTACCATGCCTCTGTCTCTTCACATCTTCCTGGGCAAATCTCCTGCCTGGCACTATCCCAGAACCCTTTCTGTCTCCCAGATGTTCCACCTCCTATCTCTTGCCTAAGCTATAGGCCATTAGATGTATTATTGTCAGGTACTACATCCATGCAGACATAAGATAGTCTCTCTATGCTGTCTATGTTACCACTCCTGAGAAAGACCACACTGCTTCCTCAAAGGCACACAGCAACAGAAGCTACCCCTGAGCTCAGGACTGCCCCACTGCAGGGCACAGCATCAATAAGCAGGAGGCATCCCCACTGAGGGTCTTCAGGAAAGAGGGAATGCAGCAGGGGGACCTAGCAGAGAGAAGAAGCACAGCAAGCAGAACTGTGACTAATAAGTACAGTAATACATCCTGCAAGAAAACCCTCAAGCCCAGGAGGGCGTGGCCTCTCAGGAGCACAGGTGAGGGAGTGCCTAATTAGGGCCAGCAAGAGGAACCACCCAGCTGCCACAGATGCACACAAAATAGACACAACAATAAATAGAGCAAGTAGAACAGAATGAATGCAAGGGGAGCTGCAATTCTGGTGATAAAGCCGCCAGCTGGAGACTCAGTGGCTAGGAGCACGGACTGCCCTCATATAGGACCCAAGTTCAGTTCCCAGCACCCACATGGCAGCTTACAAGTGTCTGTAATGCCAGCTCCAGGACACCCTTTTGTGGCCCACTGTACACACATGGTACACATATATACATACAGCCAAATACTCATAAAAAAAAAACCTTGGAAAAGCTAAGTTCACCTTAATTGGAATATTTGAGTCTTTAAGCAGAAGAGCTTTATGGGTAGATCGAAGAAAAGGAAGGTCAGAACGCCATGTCAGCCATACACCTCTGAGAACATATTTACATGCAACCAAGAATTTGAAAAAAAAATTTTCTTCTATATCTGAGGGTATGCTCTGTTCCTGTTATCAGCTGCTTCAGAAGAATCCACTTCAAAACTCGACAACTTCAAAGCCCCATGCTCAGAGGGTAAGGGTACTTGCTGCTGGGCATGAGGACCTGGGCTTGACTCATGGGACCCACTTGGAAAAGGGAGAGAACCAACTCCTGCAAGTTGTCCTCTGGCCTCCACATGAACGGTACAGCACTTGTGCATGCTATCCCCAATGAATGAATAAATGAATTAAGGAATGTAAAAAACTAAAGTTAGCGACTTCAAATTACCACTGATTCATCATTAGGTGGTGGTAACATTCTGGGGCAGAGGCACTGGTAGGAGTCTGGTGTCCTCTTGCAGTGGGGCTTCATTGCTTTCTCCTCTGGTGGGAGGGATGCTGTCTCAAGTGGCCAAAGAGACGGAGGAGGGGCCATGAGGCTGAAACTTCATGGCTCTATCAGCTCCCAAGACCACGAATCTTTAATGCCATAGAGTTAAGTACTGATGTTCAGGGAAACACAGAAGCCACTATAGTGACATCTGGAAAAAAAAAAAAGAAACTATAGAGACATTAAACGTTCAGGGAGGGGGGGACAGTGTCAGGATACTGGTCTTTTAGGGCAGGAACCTGTTCTGTGGGTTCTTAATAAGATGGATTCTTGCCATTATCCACTTGTCAAACCTCACAGAATGTTCTACACTAAGGCCAAAGCCTAATGCAAACTGTGGGTCTTTAGTTAATACCCATCAACCATATTGGCCATCAACCATAACAATAGCGTAGCACTGAAGTTACCTATATACATACACTGATAGGCCATGGTTACCCATGTCAGGGTAGAATTGCTATTTAATACTCCCAGCTTTTAAAAATGAAGTGCAGGGCTAGAGAGATGTACCAGTGATTAAAAACACCTGTTTCTTTGTTCCCAGCCCCCACATGGTATATCATAACAATTTCTAACTACAGTTCTATGAGGTCTGATGCCTTCTTCTGATCTCCCTGGACACCAGGCACCCACATGGTGCATGTACATACATGCAGGCAAAACACTCATACACGCAAAAAATAAATGTAAAATACTGTAAAAAGATGTGTACTTAGCAGTTATGGCTGTGTCTGGTTTGGTTCTGAAAGAGACATAATCTTATTTCTTGTACATTTGACTTTTTCAGGAGCTATATGAATTTTTATTCTTAACACAGAAAAATAGTTCAGTGCAAATGGATTTACAGGTGTGAGGATAGAAACTGTACATAGATGTTACCGAGAAAAACGAATAGGGATAGGCTGGGGTGCCGGTATGGACCATGCCAGAAATGATGGGCACAGGTGGGTCCTCGGAAGTGTGCAGGTGCCCTGTCTACCCTTTCCTAACGGCAGAAAGGTCAGGAAGCAGGTTTGGGCAGAGGCCAAAAGTGCAATTCAGACATAGGCCCACACCCTTCACCCTTTCCTGACCTCTTAGGAGGCGCTGGAGCACAGATGATGTCAGCCAATCAACAATCAGAGGATGCCCTGTGACAGGAAAGCCCTTAAGCCGCGCCCAGCTGCTTTCTCAGTGGATACTATGCAAGGGGAGATTGAGGGATAGCCTGCCCTCAGCTGGTACATCGGGAAAGAGATATCTTTGGGTAAGAAAGGCTAATTTCTAGAGCACCCCTGGGCTCACTCCAGGGAGCCCGCAGCTTCCTCTACTGTGTGTGTGTGGGGGGGGGGCCCGGGGGGGAGGGGGATCGGTGAGAGAAGCTTGGTAGAGAAGGTGTGCTCAATGCCCTGCAGTCCATGTGTTCTCAGAAAAGCTCCAGAAACCCTTGTCTTGTTGGAGAGAGTTAAAGCTTCCTTCAGCACTTCTTTAATCTCAGCACTCAGGAGGCAGAGGCAGAGGCAGGAAGATCTCTGTGAGTTCAAGACCAGCCTGATCTACATAGTTCCAGGACAGCCAAAGTTACATACATAGTGAGACCCTGTCTCAAAAAACAAAACAAAAACCAAACAAATGAAGAAAGCTTGTTTTAGATACTGGGGAGCTGGGTATCCTGAAGACACTTAGTAGGGCTGTAGTACAACTTTGTCTCCATAGGAAGTTTCTAGTGGGAAAATGAAATCAGATTACTTTTTTTTTTTTCTTCTTCAGACTTCTGTCCCTCCATCAGTGCAGGGCGTCTCTGGGAGAACTGAAGACAGAACTGGCCGAGATGGTGGTGGTGGGAGGGGGCAGGGTTCTGGTTCTGAGAGGAAGGGCTGAAGACAAATCTATGGCCTGATCTTCTGCAGCTCAGGAGAGCCAGTCCCGCAAGCAGGTAGCAGGAGGCAGATTGTGAGAAGCAGTGCAGATCTGCTGGAGAATCACTCCTTCCAATTGGGAGATCTGACAGAAGTATAATCACAGAACTCTTTAAGGGGCAGGGGAGTCCGTGCTTTGGCAAGACACAGCTGAGTAAAAGTCTTCAGCCTGAGAAGACCTCCTGGTAGGGCCTGCTGACAACCAAGCTATAGGTAGAGGACTTCTTGACAGAAACTGTGACTTCCAGAGCAGGAAAACATCTATCCTGAAAGGCTCCGGGCGTTCCTGGGCTCTCTCATTTCTCATGCCTTGCCCAGGTCTCTAGGGTGCTGGGGGAACCTCGGTCCAGTGTGCGGTGCATGGTTCAGGAAAACTACAGAATGAGCGCATCGCTTAATCCTCTCACTTCTTATTTTCCTCATGAAATGAGAACTCGCATCTCCCTAGTGAGGCTGGCGGCTGAGTCCCTCAAAGACCCTAAACTTTATTTCCTCAGAGCCCAGACTCAGCTCTTCTCTGGAGCTGATGTTGCCTCTCACAGAGGGACTTGGGGTCCGAAGTTTTTCTAGCCTATTGGTCAGTTACCACTTCCAGCCCAGCACCCCCCCTCCACCCGCCATCTCCAGGAATTCCTTACCCACCCTCCCCATCCTATGCTAAGCTTCTAGGCTGCGCTCACAGCCCTTCGGGGAAACCGAGAGGAGGACACTGGCGCCTGTGACGTCCAGGAGGCGACAACAGCCGTAGGTACCGAATCTAAGCCAAAGTTGAAGCCTCTCCGCCGAGATCTGCAGAAAACAGATTGCGTTAGCCATCAGTCCAGCAGCAGCGCAGGCCGGAGCGCTCCCTGGTGGGCGGGCAGGGTACCCGCGGCCGCACCCACAGTCAATCCCTACAGCCGGTCCTAGGAGAGCATATCCCGCTCGCAGCTGCTCAGTTCCAGGGGCGGCAGAGCTGGCAGCGGGCAATGCAGAGGGTTCCGGTGGCAGGAACTGGGGCTCTGGGCCACCGGTTCAGGCCGCCCAGGAAATGCCTGCTTTGCCGTCCCCCGGGGACAAGCGAGGGGGTGGGAGGGCGAAGCCATCAGAAAGGAGGCGGGTCAGGCGCAGCTGCTAGACTAGCAGTTCCAAGCCTAGGATGGAAGCCGGAGAACGTGTTCTGCCGGAATCTTAGCTCAGGCCATTCCTTTTTAGAAAGTTTGGGGTGACAACAGGTTGCTAGCAACAGGACCCTGGGAAGGAAGGCTAGCACCATTACTGCCTTGCAGATTAGAACAGCTCTCCAGGTCCTGGGTACTCGCTCTCATTAGGTAACCATGGATAAACTAACCCAAATAAAACGTAAACCTCACAGGTGTGCTGAAGTTGATTTCTCTCCTTAACATATTTTCCAAAGAGTAAACATTGTGGATAAGTTTACTGGAGGAAAATCTTTTCTTCTGGTTCTGGTGGTGGCACTTGGATACCCAGGAGCGACAGATAAGGGTAGAGGATCCAGCTGGGCTCTCAGTCAGCTTGGCTATCAACACTGCACAAGAGCGAATCTCAGGCTTTGCATTTGGTGTATAAGGTCAAGCAGGAGATGCCATCTGCTGAGGTCTGAACTAGGGGAGCACAGGAGTAACTTCCAAATCACTCCAGGACAGCTCCCTGGGAGCTTGAAGGCCAAAGGACCAAAGCGTGTAGTCGCTGCCTGCTACTTGTTCCTCACTGCAAATTCTGACCCCGCCCACCCGCTGACCTTGGATGGCCCAGGCCCTGGAGTGGCGCAAAGAGAGAACTTTCCCATTGTTCTCCGCAGTGGGACCTAGTGCGCCAGGCTGCGATTTAGCCCTTAGGCGCTCAGCTCAGCGCCACACTTTTGGCAATTTCCGACGCCCACGTCTTTGCTTCCACTCGCTGGCTTCCTCCCTCCACCCCCGGAAAAAGTGACTCCAAATATATCCGGTGGCCTCGATTTGTAATCGCTCACTTGCTCACTTAATGGCCTTTGCTAACCCACAGGACAGGGACCATTTTTATTTACACGCAGTCAGGCCTTAAGGGAGCCACGTGGGAACTGCAATTCACTACTCTCAAATCAACAACTTCCTTCCCATCTAAATAACGAGAACTTGAAGAGGCGCCCTTCCGAGACACTGACGTTTCCTTCTCCATCTGAAAACAAAAAGCCGGACTAGTGCTCAGAAATGCATTTGCTCCCTACATTGACTGATTAACTTTAAAAAAAAATGAAGGCTATTAAATCACTTCGAAGAACACACAATCTCAGCGACAGCGGTGGGGAGGGGCGTGGAAACCCTAGAAATTCTAACAGCTGCAATAAAAGAGAAGAAAGAAAAGAGTCCTCTGACTAAATGATTTCTCTCTCAACTGTTTTGTAGGAAATTGGCTTGGGCTAGACACACAGGGATGTCAAAAGAGCATCCGTAGCAAAAACGCATAGGTCCGGTGGCGGCCGCTATGTCATCTTTGGTCACCGCTATGGCTAGGATGCACTTTCAAATCCGAGGTGAACAACTCAAACCTACTTTTTGCAGCTTGGCTCCACCGGCCGGAAGCCGAACCGTGGAGGAGCTGCAAGAGCTCCGGACACTTGGGGACATTTATTCCGGAAGGGAGAATATACGCTCTGATTACCCCACACTGGTCCCAAATAGTTGAGTAAAGGGAGAAAGGATAAGGTCGGTTCCGCTTCGCCCGCCTGTGCCCACCGGGAAGTGCAAGGCGCCTGTGGCCGCAGAGTGAGTCACCTCCTGCGTCCCCGCGGCTCGCGTGGGGGTCGGAAGGAATGAAAATTCTGTCCCGGAACCGCACGCAGCCTGGTGTTGGAGGCCTTTCGGTCTTGCAGAAAATGGGTTCCAGGCACCGAGAGGCTCCCAAGTGGCCACCTGTGTGAAGTATCCCGACTTTCCTAACACCGATAGCCAGCGCAGGAATTTGGCCCCGCGCAGCCCCAGCGCCCGCGCTTCCTGCACCAGAGCTGACAGTTTCTGAGAAGACTCTTTCCCGCGCCGCTCCCCTGGACAAAGGTGCGAAACAAGGAAGAACCTCGGAGTGGATTTTCACCATTAAATAAGTGCTACTCATTACTCTTCAATTTGTCCCATATCGACATTCGACTTAAAAAAAAAAAAAGATTACTGGAGAAAACCGCCTAAGATTCAGTCAGTGTCATAGGTCAGAAAACTAACCAATCTAAGCAGGAGCCGATGCCGGCTTAATTGTTTATTCAAGAGAAAGAGAAGTTAGAACATTTATCAAATTAATGTTGCCAAGGAACAGATACTCACTCACATAAAACCTTCGACATGTGACTTAAAGTTTCAACTAGTACCTTAAAACTAACCCTCCCTTCCCTCCGCTCACCTCTCGGGCCTTTGAGTTTGGAAAGCGTGAGATAGTGTTTACGTCTGTCCCAGTTAAGCGCCAGGCGCAGGGAGATCACTCTCAACTATATTAAGAGACCCGGGAAAGTTAGTGACTTCCGCCGAGGTTTTCCCTGCTTAAACTTCCTAAATCAGGGTCTGTTGGGGGGCCCTTCCCTGAGCCCCGATTATAGAACTGGGTTTGCGGTGGGGCTGGAAACACGTCTGGTCGGCTTTCCCTCTTCCATCCCTGTCTCTCTTCCTCAGCTCTTACACTCAGGAACCGGATGGCGGGACACTTGGATGGGGACTAGCGTCTTGTCACATAGGCGACTACAGCCAAGGCTGTCCCCAGAAGCGAGTGTGGAAGAGCCCGCGTGTATAGGAGAGCGCCACTCAACCGAGTGGGACCTCTTTCAGCGTCGGGTCACTCCAGCCAGCATCTTCACCATCTGCTCCTGTCACCAGCCGGTGGCCTCGCCTCCCTGAACCCGCCCCTTGAGTTCTGAAGCCAATAGTAACCCCAGACTGCTCTACCCCCCTTCGCGAACCCTTTCCACACCCCCACGTTCCGAGAGACGATTGGCTGTTTCGACTTGGGTGAAGCTCCGGCATTTGCATGCTGCTCGCGGTTCCTGGTAGGTAGCGCAGCCCGTCACTCGGAAGGCCGGGACCGCCCACTCCACCTCAGTGCGGGGCTCTCTTCCTGCGCAGTTCTCAGCCGCAGCCTCAGCGGGCAAGCGCCGGGGCTGCTCTCAATCTCCTGGTTGCGGGGAGGCAGCCCCGGCGAGCTGCCGTGCGCCCCGTCCAGGGGAACTAGGTGCGGGGTACAGCGTAACTGACAGCGCGTCTGCCCACAGTTCCTGCCGCCCGGACTTCGCTTTCCAGCCCCGGCTTCTCGTGGGCATCATGTCAAGAGCCGTCGCCGCTGCAACCGCCGCCGCCACCCGGGAAAGAGCCGCAGCCTCGGCAGCCGCGCGCGCACGAGGGCAATAAACCGAATCACTCCGGGCTCAAAGTGGCAGGGGACCGTCGCGGTGCTCTCTGTTCCGGCGGGACTCGTGCCATGTGCTGAGCCATGCCCCTGGCCGTGCCCGCGGGCCGCGTATGGGGCAGCGCCTGAGCGGCGGCCGGTCCTGCCTCGATGTCCCGGGCCGGTTCCTGCCGCAGCCGCCGCCGCCCCCGCCGCCGGTGAGGAGGAAGCTCGCGCTGCTCTTCGCCATGCTTTGCATCTGGCTGTACATGTTCTTGTACTCGTGCGCCGGCTCTTGTACCGCCGCTCCCGGCCTGCTGCTCCTGGGCTCGGGGTCCCGCGCCACTCACGCTCAGCCAGCTCTGGTCACAGCTCCGAATGAGACATCTCCTAAGATGCCCTTCCGGGCACCTCCGGCCAACTTACTGGCTGCAGGCAAGGATAAGACAGTAGGCGCCGGGAGCCAGGAGGAGCAGAGTCCAGAGGCGCCGGACTCCCCCAGTCCCATCTCCAGCTTCTTCAGCGGCGCTGGGAGCAAGCAGCTGCCGCAGGCCATCATCATCGGCGTGAAGAAGGGCGGCACGCGGGCGCTGCTGGAGTTTCTGCGCGTGCACCCCGACGTGCGCGCCGTGGGCGCCGAGCCCCACTTTTTCGACCGCAGCTACCACAAGGGTCTTGCCTGGTACCGGTGAGTTTCCTCTCCAGGGGCTGCTGCTCCGGCCGCGATCCTCCACAGGCCGTTGCGCGTCAGGTGGGGAGGGAAGCAGGGGTACAACTTCGGTCAACCTAGGGCGGGCGGGGACCAAAGTGCGACAGCATTTTGCGGGTGGACAGTTGCGGAGAATTCAGATGTTCTGGGGTAGGCTGAGACAGCCACCTAGAGAAACTTGTAGGTTGGCACCGTTGACTGGTACGCTGCGCCCTAGAACCATTTAGGCGACCTCGCCACAAAGACACCCGGCAGCTACTGTGACAGCGCCAGAGGAACGGGTTACTTTTTGGCTGTGGCCACATCCTATTCGAATAACTTGGCGTGGCTAGGATTTTGTTGTCTCTCTTGCAGCCGGGGACGCGGGGAGGAGTGTTGTGCGCCTCTGGGTCACAGCCTACAACGAGCACCAACTGCTAGAGTCGCTTCTGCTGCCCAGATGGGGAGAGGGGCGCAGGCTAAGGCGCAGCGCCAAGGCTTTTTCGAGTCTGCTAACTTTTTGTTACAATTCTCCTTGTTGCCGGAACCCGAAAGGGGTCTGACCCGCTTGGCTGGCGAGCGGCTTGGGCTCGGGAGGGTAACGGGGAGGCTGCGCGACTTTGCTGGCTGCGGCGCGCCGGGCGTGGAGCTGTGCTGGTCCCTGTCGGGCAAAGGCGCGCACTGCAGCCGGCAGCCTCTTCGAAGGCTTCTGGGCGCCCGAGGCGCTGCCGGCCTGCTGCCGCCTCGCCTCCCGGGCCTCTGTGCTGGGAGGGCCTCGACAAGGACGTGTATTTCCGCGGACCCCGAGCTCAAAAAATATCTCTGGACCATTGATTGAGAAATGAGGGTTGTTTCGAGGTCGTGGCTTCCGGCTGTGAGCCTAGTTCTAAAGGGACCGAGGCTCCCGGGTCACATTCACGACCTCTGCCCACTGCATCCCGGGCTGCTGGTCTGGTATGAGCTGCTGGAGGGGGGTCACACCCCAGTTTCCGGAAACGCAGCCGGGTCCTCAGCCCCTTAGGTCATCACCCAGCACTCGCGTTTCCCCCAATTTTCTCCCCCAGACCCAATTACTTTCTAAGAGGGTCACGACTTCCGAAAACAAGGAGAAACACGAACCGAACCCCGCTCTCTGCCTCGACCGTACTTTCTAGGACACGGATGGCGTGGCAAATAAAGGGGCCTGACCCTGAGGATTAAAGCAGCTCCTTTCCCAGCCTCTCTCTCCCCCTCCTCTTTGTTCTTTATGTCTTTCTTTCTTTCTTTCTTTCTTTTTTTTTTAATTGTGAAGAGTTGACCAAGTCTGGAGGTTTAAGCCAGCAGTGACGGTCTCCCTTCTCACAGTTCCCAGGGCACTGCGGGCTAAGAATGGAGACTCGGGTGCAACACTCGGATTCCGGTCCGGTGGGTCCTGGTGCTCTCATCCGGGCACTGGGAATAACGTGGATTCTGGGTGGGCCGGGAAGGGCGAATACTTGGGTGCAGCCAGGAGCTGCACGGGGAGCTACCACGGGGGCCTTCGCTAACTGTAGGCTGTTACCATCGATGTGTTGTTGATGCCGTTTACTTCTTTCCCACCACTCGTCCTATACACACCCTCCTGGGATAAGTTTCGAGGACCGGGTGGCAAGCTAATCGTTAGAATCATTTCTGGCGGAGCCGAGCCCGAGGCAGCCTGAGGCTTTTTTGATCAGACCCACTCCGGGCTGGGTCCGTAGCAAGTGGCAAGCAAGTCACTGAGCCCTTGAAGGTTTTAGAGGCACCTGGGGCAGGTGGTGGAAATCCCCGCTGGAAGATTCACGCGGAGGCGGAGGCAGAGGTGGCTGCCTCCACCTGCCACCGCCCTTGGGGCTCTGGAGGCTCTCCTTTCTCTTGGGCGGCGGTGGAGAGCACAGCCGAATAGCGTGGCGGGGACCAGCGACCCGAAGCCGCGCCGCCAGTAGCCGTACAGGCCACCCGGGCTCCAACAGGCTGCGGGGAGCCAGGGTCTTTTTTCTTCTGAAGCCACCGGGAGGCACAGGCCTCGCGGAGGTGACCTGGTGATCTAGCTGCAGTAGCGCAAGCGTCCCCTCCACGCGACCTTCCCTGGCTGTCCCACCAGTGACCAGTGTGCCAGCAGAGTTACTGAATATTTTATTAAAGAAAAAAATAGTGCTGTTTATTTAAAACTTGTAAATCATTTTAGACTATTCTGAGTGCCTGGAGAAATGTAAGGACTTCACGATTAATTTGAAAGCAACCCTGAAACTCTAAATCCAACAGGCTCAGGAGACGCCGACCCAGGACCCCGAGCGTTACACCTATCTCCTCCCGGCTGGAGTCCACCGGGCTCTCCGAGCTGTGGTCCAAACCAGGCCTGCAGGGTCCCTACTGCTCTGTCCCGGGGTAGGCCGTCCCGCTGGAGAACAGCGTAAATAATGATTAACCAGAGAGCTGCAAGGCACAATCGTGGTTAAAACAAGTCCTCAACGCCGAAGTGTGAGCAAGGGGAGGCGCTTTTAAAGCCTTTGAGACAAAATGGGAGGGGGTGTGGAATGGATGGTTGAGTTCTGGGGTTAGCAGGCAATCGGTTGTAGAATGAGGGTCGTGGCTGTGTCTGAGCGAGTTGTTAATGAGTTTAATGGATTAATATGCAGACCTGCCAGGGGCCCATGGCCTGGTGCATTTTCCTGGATGCCAGAGAATTTGTAGTCCTTACAGATCCCTACCAATGCACCATCAGCCAACGGGTGGCCCAGACTCCTGGGAGGCCAGAGCCTGCCTTGGTGGCAACTTGGAGCTGACCCGGCCGCTGCCACCACCCAGACTTCGGGAGTCTTTACAGCGCCCAAGTTTGCAAAAGTCAAAGCTAATGCGAGCTAGTTCCAGTCTGCTTGAGGCCCAGTTTGTACAGAATTCAGAGCTGACTTTCCCGTTCATACCCAGGGTTCTCTAATCACTTTCCAAACTTAGTGCCTGTTGGTGATATCTGAGGGGCTCATGGGGCTGTGGTTTCTGAGAGGTTTGGGGCTAGGGGACTTGGAACTTACAACCTTCTGATGGAGCAAGCCGCCATCCGGCTTGGCATGAAAATGTAAACTGGTGGCGAGGCATTGATGAAGCAGTTTTTAGAAAACATTTCTTCTTGATCCAGTTCAAGTTTTTGTAAATTTCCAAGAATTTGATGACCAGAGTTTAGGAGTTAAGTTAATCAAACGTTATATGATCGTCATTTGCTCCACAGAAGTGGGACTTTTTTCACAGGATCAGGTCCCCTTTCAATTTCGGTTGTACAAAATAAACTGGGGGGGGGGGGTCGATGATCTCTCTCTCTCTCTCTCTCTCTCTCTCTCTCTCTCTCTGGGTGTGTGTGTGTGTGTGTGTGTTTAAACAATATTGTAGTTAAACTGTATTAAACGTTTGTTGCAGGCACTGTTTCAAGTGTTATGGTTAGCTGGTTTAATCCTCATTACCATCCTGTGAAGTGGATACTTTTGACAGATGAGGAAACACAGCACGAACAGAGAGGTTAATCTACTTGCTCAAAGTCTCACAGCTAGAAAGTGACAAGAGTTCTTATTCCAACAGGACATCCTTCTGTGCCAGGCTCCCTGACTTTAGTGACCAAAATGTGCTGTTCCTCATGTGTAATTCTTCAAAGCGATGTCTGCTCTAACAGTGTTTGAAGGTTTCCTGCCCACCTCCGGTGGCCCCGTGTAGAGTGCCCACTTTGTCATTTATCTTAAAAACCTTTGTAATGCCGGGACAATTGACTGGGAATCGTCTTGCACTGGTTTCTAACTAGATGAGGATAATCAGACCTTTCTGTCACTTTTATTTCTCTGCACAGGATGGCTAGAATCAAAGGAGTCATTAAAATGACAAAAATATCCCTCAAGTATAGTGGCTGAAAAAACAGCCAGTGTCTCATGAAGGAAGTGGTTTATTCAATGGCATTTGCCCCCTTCAGGCTGGGAGGCCCAGGTTAAGTGACATGTTCCTAAGCTCTTTGGAATTAATTTGTTCATTTAAAACGATAGAATGATCCCAAGTCAAGAAGGACACAGTGATTACTCCATGCTCATTAATCAGAAGGCAGCTATAGCTAGAACTCCGAGGTTTTCCTAGAGATACTAAAATCCAGTAATAAATGTCTCCCGGTGACAGCTGAAAACAGTAATTTCCTTTATATTTTTAGCTGATCTCCTACCTCCACAAACCTAGTCTGTTTCTAAAAACTTGGTGGCCAGTCCTGTTTCTGACTTCCCTGGAGCTCTGATCTCATTGGGGATAGTCTGTTTCTAAATAACTGTGCTTCCTAGGTTCTTCAGTTTAAGCCAAACACACGGCTCACTTCCAGGCTGCTGGGAGAAGGTCAGCCATCCACATTGAGATGCACCAATTTGAAATACAAATCATGATGTTAGAATGCTGTCAAGATTTACCAGCAGGACTGTGTAGCATGTGTTGAGCTCTGTTTTTAATTAGGCCCCTAAATTACACCATAAAATGGTTGATTAATCTTTTACAAGTTGGGGGGCAAATATAACATAAATTAACCTAATCATAAGTGTTTTCCCAGATGCTGAGTTAATAAAATTGTCAATATTTAATAGTGGCCTATTAGTTTTAGATAAATAAAATGCCAAAATGTATGAATTAAATTGCATTTATTATCTTCCAAGTGGTAGGTTATTATCCAGCCAGTCTGCGAAGATTAGTTTGGAGTCCTTGTCTTAGGAGACATTCTTAAAAGATAGGCTGCTACAGTAAATAGAAATTAAATGCCAACTACACTAGATTGTGCTTTTAAAAAAGGAATCTACTTATTTAAAAAAGCAGTAGTTTACTGTCCACTAATAGTGTTGAGATGTGTTCTCCAGTCAATAGTCTCCCATTTGCCACTGCGAAGTGATCGTACACATCTCTTGTTTCTCTGATTTGTTTTTGTTTGTTTTATGTTTTGAAGATCAGCACTTCACAAATTCTCATTCTAAACAGGCATGCTCCAGTTTGAGCCCTTCAGTTTGAAACAGATTTAACATAAGGTTTTCTTTTTCTACAAAATGACTATTCAAATCACTAAAACTATTTACAATTGAAAGTTCACTAGGAATAAAAAAAAAAAAAATAAAGCAAAACAAACACCACTGGCAGCTCTCTGAGATTAGAGGCGGTGTGTTTACCAAGCGTCAGACCTGAAGCTCAGGACCAAGACAGCTTGCCCAACTACTCTGAGTCATTTGGGGGTTCTGTGTTCTCACTCTATGAACATGGAAGTTAAACTGAGCGACAGAAGCACAAAATGCCCACCCCACAGGCACAGCACAACACCTTCTGTTGCTATAAAGAGGGCTTCAACCGAACTTTACCCCTCATGTAAACAAGACTATTTCAGAGAGGAAGAAAAACTTGAGGGCTGGGCTGGTGAGAGAGGCTGGATTCCCCTACCACCGCCACCCCAAGCACATGGCATAGTGCCAAGGGTAATGAGAGCCTATCCTGCCTTCTTCAAGTGACAAGAAAGAAGAGATGGGTTACCAGTGTCATTGAAGACCAGAAAAGGTTTTTTATATGTAAATCGTTACCTTGTTGACCATCTTATTCCTTGTCAAAACTATCCAACCTCAAAATGGCTGTTTCTGCATGTCTGACTAGTTCTTTCTCTTGTCCAGAGATGGGGGAGGTTAGCTATGAGGAGCAATAATTATTCTTAGTAACTTGATAGTAAATTCCGTTATAGCCAAGAGGCTAAGTGTTACAACACCCCTGCAGCTTTCTTGAAACCCCACAGCAAAGTTTTGAGGAGGAGGAGTGGCTCTCTCTATTTAAAATTCTTTCATGTCTGGACTTCACACACTCTGCTGTCGTTTGACAAATATTAAAAAAAAAATAGCTTACATTACTGACTCACTCAAAAACTTACTTCACTGTGACATGTAAGAAACATGGATAGATGAAGCTGTACTGCTCTGTCTTTGCTCCCACAACATTATGATGTTCTGTAGAACAGCAGGGAGAATCGAGTTAACAATAGTACATTATAGAACAAAATAGGAGACCGTCTATGTACCCACCACGAAGGGATGATAAAAGCGTAAGGTGATGGTTATGCAAATGACCCCAAGACTATACAGAAATTAAGACATCACATTCAACCTCAAGACTACATACAGTTTTAGTAAAAAACCAAATGTAAAATTTAGTGTATAGTCGTGTGAATAAACGTGATTGGTATGTAGTCATGTAAGTAAACCTTTATAAAGAGGAGTTCGATTTTCTCAATAGTTAAAAGGATATGCAGTGTGATACAACGAGATATTTTCCTTGTAAGCCTGGCAGATGTGAACCTTGAGTCCCCCTGTTTATGTCAGGCCTCTGGCACTTCAGCTCAGCCAGACTGCTTTGAATCGCCTTGGAGGAGACCGTGACCATTCCATGTGTGCTCATCCGCGACTTGGTGGGGCGCAGGATACAGAATTTCTGGGTTCCAGGATTTGCCTCAAAGCACCCTGCAACCTTATATTAGGCCAGGAAAAAAAAAGAGTTTCAAGGCGGTTTCTGGGCATTGAGATTAGGGGTAGCCAGTGAAAAGTGAAAAATACACTGGGAGGAGCCGAAAGGAGCCGCTTGCCACGCCCTCTCCTGATATAAGGGAGGAGTCTCCCCCCTTTCCAGGCCTGGTGACATTAGTGTGCAATGGGGCCCACGCCTGCTGGCCTCTGCCACGCGTGCGCTTCTGGCGGGTCCTCACCTGTGGGGCTGAGCTGCCTCGGCCCGCGCTGATTGGTCGGAGGGACTGCCCGGAGACCAATGGCGTCGGACCAGTACGGAGCTCCGCCCACGGGCTTTCTCCGAGCGATTCTCTCGGCACGTCTGACCAACTCTAGCCTCTTGTTAGCTTCGCTTCTCTGTATCCCGCAGCGTTAGACTCTTCTACGCTGCGGGGCCGCCCTTCAGGACACCGGCCTTCAAGCGTTCAATGGAAACTAACTTCATTTTGACCTAGGGAGAAGGAATGAGTTGTTTTCTCCTGGTGGCGCTGAAAAAAAAAAACCCAAGATTTATTCCGTTCTTCCTGCACTAAAGTGCACTCTCAGAAAAGCTGACAGAATTAGAGACGCTGATCCCCTCCGGATCCCTCCCAGGGCCTTCTGGAAACTGGTCCTCATTCAGTCCGGCTCCTTACTCTTGGCTGGCTGTTTGGCTAGTCCCTGGAGCCCTCCCATATGATTGTTCCAGGCATTTAGCATATGCCAGCTCCATCAGTTAACACAGATACACAAAGAAGAAACATCCTGTTTCCACCCACGAGCTTCTCAGAAGCCCCAAATGGGTGGGTGGGTGTGTGCTGGAGGGAGTGGAGCAAAGCTTACTTCTGAAGCCGGTTCCAGCTAAGTCACCCAGGCTGATCTTTGCCTTCGGGGTCCTTCCGGCAACTAAGTAGGTTGGATTAGAGATGTGTGTCACCAGGTTTCAATGAATAATGCACTCTTATAAATTGTATTTATGCCCCTCCCCCATCTGATCTGACAAGAGTGTACTTATTGAGTGAGCACTTGCCGTAAAAAAGATAGATTTCATTTTCTGGACCAAATGTGATGCACAGAGATTTGCCTTGTACCCTCATTTGTACATGCCATTCTCCCAAGACCCACTCTCCAGCAAGGGATGATTTCATACAGTGGATGAACCTGTGCATACAGGTCTTCACTCAGGCCTTGGTTCAAATCACAATGCTGGAATAAGGGCCTATGCCACCAGCCCAGATTTTTATAGAAGTTTGGCAGCCTGTAAACATTGCTGCCAGTGTTGAGGATGTGGTTTGCAAACAGCAGTTCAGATATGGCGCTACCTTGGCAAAGAGTCCTGCTGGGTAGCCCCTCTCAGCTGTACTGGACATGGTAGACAGTGTTGTTCATCTTTGCCTCTATCCCTTGTCATCCCACAAATAGCCTGTTTCCCTCATTTGTAACCTGGCATAGGACAAAGCAACACATCCTGTTCTATGTCAAATATTATGCCCTTCATGGTTCAATTTCCACAGCCTAGTTCCTCACAGATATTCTGAAAGAGGTTGATCCTCCCAGGCAGACACTCTGAAGGAGGTTGT